>NC_138313.1:18792500-18962500 GCF_965601325.2 Salmo salar | reverse complement strand
CAAGCATTACCAGCACTTCAGGTGAATATCATTTTCATTGCATTGTATGAGGTTATTCTTCTTATCTAAACTTGGGAGGTGAATTGATGTTGTGCAAGGTTGTAATGTATCTCAATTTTCTTTGTTATATCCTGTTTTACAGCTTTGATACTCTGGAGGCTGGTGTTATTGTCGCCTAGGAGCGTTCAGACTCAGTTGGGACCAGGTTCAGCTGCTGCGCAACGCTGACATCTTTCCTCCCAAGCACCACCTGGACTGGACACAGCTAGACAAACGTATCTTTTTGAGAAGATCAGGGAGTTTTGCGACGAAGAGTCGATGGACATCACATGCCCTGCAACAAAGTCAAGGGCAGGACAGAAACAGGCTCTCCGAATATAGATTCCCTTGTTCATGTGTGATTTGGACAGACCAGTTCATCACTAGGAGCGAGTCCACAGTCATCAGCATTATCTTCAGTGCCTCTATTCAAATGAATCTCAGCTAACACACACACAGTTTTTTTTATCCTGCTGCTCAGCCACTTTACCCCTGATTGTATATATATAACTACCTAATCTATCACTGATATCTTTATTGATATTGTTCTTGTACATACTGTATATTATTTTCTTTAAATTGACATGATCTATTTCTGATATTGCTACTATGCAAGTAATCATTTCGCTGTACCGTTTACACCTTCTGTAGAGACAGATCCACTTAGCAAGATGTGGCTGGGGGTTATAGCATTTATAGCAAGTGTGTCTGAGTAAGCGTCATCTAATATTTATGAAATATTTTCATCTGGACACTTTTTGTTTGCATGGAATTATTCCTTATTGTAGGCTACTACTTTTACCACTTTTAATCTTAATCTTTAATATACTACTCACTGTTTAGCATATGACCTCACATGTGAATCCTTAAAGAGATGGGTGGGGATGGCTTAAGAGGTTGTGAACAATGCTGAATGGGTATAGACAAAGGAGAGCTCTCCAGTAGGTACCAAAACATACAAAGGAACTTTGGTTAAACGTTTATCAATTTTCAAAGCAAAATTACTTTCCCATTGTTCCTCAAATGCAGTGTTTGATATACCGTTTTGTATCTCTGTATCTCTGCTTTTATCTATTTTGCCAAATAACACCGAATCAAGGTGGTCAGTCACATTTGTCTGTGTTGTTAGACCACAGAACACCCTGCTGTGAGGGTCTGAATGAAAGAGAATTTAATGTATTATTGCCCACATGTTCTATCTTTTCACTTCTCATCCATCTGTCTGCTGAATTGCCCATTTAAACCCTAGTACAGTCCTTGTACTTGTCAAAAGGGAAGGGACCACAAAGATTTTGTAATGTGAAGTCTACCATTAGCCCCCTCCACACTCTCTTAAGTGTACTTAAGCTACAGTATATAGAGTACCAGTCAAAAGTTTGGACACACCTACTAATTCAAGGGTTTTACTTTATTTTTACTATTTTATACATTGTAGAATAAACTGTGAAATAACACATATGGAATCATGTAGTAACCAAAAAAAGTGTTAAACAAATCAAAATAAATGTTATATTTTAGATACTTCAAAGTAGCCATCCTTTGCCTTGATGCCAGCTTTGCACCCTATTGGCATTCTCTCATCCAGCTTACCTGGAATGCTTTTCCAAAGTCTTGAAGGAGTTCCCACATATGCTGAGCAGTTGTTGGCTGCTTTTCCATCACTGTGGACCAACTCATCCCAAACCATCCCAATTAGGTTGAGGTCGGGTGATTGTGGAGGCCAGGTCATCTGATGCAGCACTCCATCACTCTTCTTGGTTAAGTAGCCCTTACACAGCCTGTAGGTGTGTTTTGGGTCTTTCCCCTGTTGAAAAACAAATTATAGTCCCACTAAGTGCAAACCAGATGGGATGGCGTATCATTAGAGAATGTTGTGGTAGCCATGCTGGTTAAGTGTGCCTTGAATTCTAAATAAATCACTGACAGTGTCACCAGCAAAACACCCCCACACCATCACACCTCCTCCTCCATGCTTCCAGTGGGAACCATACATGCGGAGATCATCCGTTCAACAGAAATCTCAAATTTTGACTCATCAGACCAAAGGACAGATTTCCACCGGTCTTTTGTCCATTGTTTGTGTTTCTTGGCCCAAGCAAGTCTCTTCTTCTTCTTGGTGTCCTTTAGTAGTGGTTTCTTTGCAGCAATTCGACCATAAAGGCCGGATTCATGCAGTCGCCTCTGAACAGTTGATGATGTATCTGTTACTTGAACTCTGTGAAGCATTTATTTGGGCTGTAATGTGAGGTGCAGTTAACTCTAATGAACTTATCCTCTGCAGCAGAGGTAACTCTGGGTCTTACTTTCCTGTGGCGGTCCTCATGAGAGCCAGTTTCATCATAGCGCTTAACCTGTTATGGCTAGGGGGCAGTATTTTCACGGCCGGATAAAAAACGTACCAAATTTAATCTGACTATTACTCCTGCCCAGAAACTAGAATATGCATATAATTATTAGCTTTGGATAGAAAACACTCCAACGTTTCTAAAACTGTTTGAATGGTGTCTGTGAGTATAACAGAACTCATTTGGCAGGCCAAAACCTGAGAAGATTCTGTACAGGAAGTACCCTGTCTGACCATTTCTTGGCCTTGATTATCTCTATCCAATACAGGGGATCTCTGCTGTTACGTGACACTTCCTACGGCTCCCATGGGCTCTCAGAAGGCGGCAAAAAGCTGAATGATATCGAGGCAGCCCCTGGTTGAAAAACATTAGCGCGTTTGGAGAGTGGCCAGTCACAGTACTACGAGACTCAGGCTCGTGCACGAGGGGATCCAATGCTTTTATTTTCTCTCTCTTTTGTACGTAAACACGCTTTCTCGGTCGGAATATTATCGCTTTTTTACGAGAAAAATGGCATAAAAATTGATTTTAAACAGCGGTTGACATGCTTCGAAGTACGGTAATGGAATATTTAGATTTTTTTTGTCACGAAATGCGTCGTGCGCATGACCCTTATTTACACTTCGGATAGTGTCTTGAACGCACGAACAAAACGCCACTATTTGGATATAACTATGGATTATTTTGAACCAAACCAAAATTTGTTATTGAAGTAGCAGTCCTGGGAGTGCATTCTGACGAAGAACACCAAATGTAATCAAACTTTTCTAATAGTAAATCGGAGTTTGGTCAGGGCTAAACTTGGTGGGTGTCTAAATAGCTAGCCGTGATGGCTGGGCTATCTACTCAGAATATTGCAATATTTTAAAATCGGACACCTCGATTGCACAAAGGAGTTCTGTATCTATAATTCTTAAAATAATTGTTATATTTTTTGTGAACGTTTATCGTGAGTAATTTAGTAAATTCACCGGAGGTTTGCGGGGGGTATGCTAGTTCTGAACGTCACATGCTAATGTAAAAAGCTGGTTTTTGATATAAATATGAACTTGATTGAACAAAACATGCATGTATTGTATAACATAATGTCCTAGGTGTGTCATCTGATGAAGATCATCAAAGGTTAGTGCTGCATTTAGCTGTGGTTTTGTTTTTTGTGACATTATATGCTAGCTTGAAAAATGGGTGTCTGATTATTTCTGGCTGGGTACTCTGCTGACATAATCTAATGTTTTGCTTTCGCTGTAAAGCCTTTTTGAAATTGGACAGTGTGGTTAGATAAAGGAGAGTCTTGTCTTTAAAATGCTGTAAAATAGTCATATGTTTGAAAAATTGAAGTTTTTTTTTTTTTGAGGAATTTGTAATTCGCGCCACGCCTATCATTGGATATTGGAGCAGGTGTTCCGCTAGCGGAACGTCTAGATGTAAGAGGTTAATGGCTTTTGCGACTGCACTTGAAGAAAGTTCTTGAAATGTTCCTGATTGACTGACCTTCATGTCTTAAAGTAAGTGTCGTTTCTCTTTGCTTATTTGAACTGTTCCCTGCCTTAATATGGACTTGGTCTTCTACCAAATATCTTATGTATACCACCCCTACCTTGTCACAACACAACTAATTGGCTCAAACGCATTAAAAAAGGAGAAAAATTCCACAAATTAACTTTTAACAAGGCACACCTGTTAACTTCATTAGCATACCGGTTTTTGTCCGGAATTTCGGATGACTGACATGCCCAAAGTAAACTGCCTGTTACTCAGGCCCAAAAGCTAGGATATGCATATACTATGTAGCATTGGATAGGAAACCCTCTGAAGTTTCTAAAACTGTTAAAATAATGTCTGTGAGTATACTAGAACTGTTATGGCAGGCGAAAACCCGAGGAAAATCCATCTGGAAATTTTGTTTTTGAGGTCACAGGCCATTTCAGTGCTTGCCTATGGGAAATACAAATAGATAGGACCCAGATTGCAGTTCCTATAGCTTCCACTAGATGTCAACATTCTTTAGAAAGGGTTTCAGGCTTGTTTTTTTTAAAATTAACAAGTAGTTGGAAGAACTACAAGGTGTCTCTAATTAGAAAAGTGGTCTTGTTGGCACGTGAATGAGGCAATTTCAGTGCTTGCCTATGGGAAATACAAATAGATAGGACCCAGATTGCTGTTCCTATAGCTTCCACGAGATGTCAACATTCTTTAGAAAGGGTTTCAGGCTTGTTTTTTGAAAAATGAACAAGTAGTTGGAAGAATTACAAGGTGTCTTGTTGGTCTTGTTCGCGCGTGAATGAGGTGCGCTCTCTTCGTTATTTATCTTCCCTATTGAACATACTATTCTCCGTCTTAAATATTATCGTTTATTTAGATATTAGAGTATGTGAGGATTAATTAGAAACATTGTTTCACTTGTTTGGACGAACTTTACTGGTAACGTTTTGGATTCGTTTGTATGCATGTTGAAAGAGTGGATTACTGAGATCATTGGTGCCAACTAAACAGACTTTTCTGGATATAAAGAAGGACTTCATCGAACAAAACAAACATTCATTGTGTAGCTGGGACCCTTGGAATTACAAACAAAGGAAGATCTTCAAAGGTAATGTCACGGATATGTAGGGCAGGAGGAAGGAGCAGAGTCAAATGCAGGATATGATAGTTCGGTAGGCCGAAGTTTAATGATACCCAACACGCTAGGTGTATCAAAAACACAGGGATCGCAGAAAACCCCAAAAGGGAAACAGGTAATCCAAATGAAGAGGCGAAAATACGCATGGGGCGCAGCCCGGCTAGAATCAATACTCCAAATAATAAAATGCTGGAGCAAAACTACAATGTACAACCACACTGCCCGCTGACAATCAAAATAATCCCGCACAACACACAACCCCACAGGAACAAACTAAATCCCCCCCCCCCCCCCCCCCCCACTAATGACAGAAACGAAAACAGGTGCGGACCAAGACAGACAAAACACAACGAACACAGAAACATAGATCGGTGGCAGCTAGTAGACCGGCAACAACGACCGCCGAGCGCCGCCCGGCCGAGGAGGGGCACCATTTTCTGTGGATACTGTGACAGGTAAGTGATTTATTTTATCGCTATTTCTGACTTTCGTGACGCCTCTGCTTGGTTGGAAAATGTTTGTAATGCTTTTGTATGTGGGACGCTGTCCTCAGATAATCGCAGGGTATACTTTTGCCGTAAAGCCTTTTTGAAATCGGACAACGCGGTTGGACTAACAAGAAGTTAAACTGTTAGGGCTAGGGGGCAGTATTGACACGGCTGGATAAAAAACTTACCCGATTTAATCTGGTTACCACTCCTACCCAGTAACTAGAATATGCATATACTTATTACATATGGATAGAAAACACCCTAAAGTTTCTAAAACTGTTTGAATGGTGTCTGTGAGTATAACAGAACTCAAATGGCAGGTCAAAACCTGAGAGATTCCTTTACAGGAAGTGGCCTGTCTGACCATTTCTGGAACTTCTTTGCCATCTCTATCTTTTACTAAGGATCTCTGCTCTAACGTGACACTTCCTACGTCGTCCATAGGCGCTCAGAGCCCTGGAAAAACCTGAATGTCGTCATCCCAGCCCCAGGCTGAAACACATTCTCGCCTTTCTCAAGTGGCCGATCAAGGGACTCTGGGCTTAGGCGCGTGACCTGACCGCCCCCGTCTTTGTGATTTTTTTCCTCTGTTTGCCGAAAAGGAGATTCCCGGTCGGAATATTATCGCTTTTCTACGAGAAAAATGGCATAAAAAATGATTTTAAACAGCGGTTGACATGCTTCGAAGTACGGTAATGGAATATTTAGATTTTTTTTGTCACGAATTGCGCCATGCGCACGACCCTTCTTTACCATTTCGGATAGTGTCTGGAACGCACGAACAAAACGGCGCTATTCGGATATAACGATGGATTATTTTGGACCAAACCAACATTTGTTATTGAAGTAGACGTCCTGGGAGTGCATTCTGACGAAGACAACAAAAGGTAATCAAACTTTTATAATAGTAAATATGATTATGGTGAGTGCTAAACTTGCCGGGTGTCTAAATAGCTAGCCCGTGATGCCTGGGCTATGTACTTAGAATATTGCAAAATGTGCTTTCACCAAAAAGCTATTTTAAAATCGGACATATCGAGTGCATAGAGGAGGTCTGTATCTATAATTCTTAAAATAATTGTTATGCTTTTTGTGAACGTTTATCGTGAGTAATTTAGTAAAATGTTAGCGAATTGCCCGGAAGTTTGCGGGGGGTATGCTAGTTCTGAACGTCACATGCTAATGTAAAAAGCTGGGTTTTGATATAAATATGAACTTGATTGAACAAAACATGCATGTATTGTATAACATAATGTCCTAGGGTTGTCATCTGATGAAGATCATCAAAGGTTAGTGTTGCATTTAGCTGTCTTCTGGGTTTTTGTGACATTATATGCTAGCTTGAAAAATGGGTGTCTGATTATTTCTGGCTTGGTACTCTGCTGACATAATCTAATGTTTTTCTTTCGTTGTAAAGCCTTTTTGAAATCGGACAGTGTGGTTAGATTAACGAGAGTCTTGTCTTTAAATAGCTGTAAAATAGTCATATGTTTGAGAAATTGAAGTAATAGGATTTTTAAGGTTTTGAAAATCGCGCCACAGGCTTCAAGTGGCTGTTACGTAGGTGGGACGAATTCGTCCCGCCTAGCCCATAGAGGTTAACCTCTGGGCGGGCTCCGTCCCGTATCCTATCCCCATTAGCATAACATTATTTAATATATATATTTTTTCAAATATAGGACTATGTTATATCGTTTTATAGATACACCTCTCCTGAATTGAACCACGTTGTCCGATTTCAAAAAGGCTTTACAGCAAAAGCAAAACATTACATTATGTTAGAGTATATCGTAAAAGTAGCCACATAGCCATTTTCCGACCAACCACATGCATCACAAATAACCAAAAAACAGCTAAATGCAGCACTAACCTTTGACAAACACTCCTAGGACATCATGTTACACAATACATGCATTCTTTTGTTCGATAAAGTTCATATTTATATATAAAAACAGCATTTTACATCGGCGCGTGACGTTGACTAACTATTTTCCCTCAAATGCATCCGGTGAAACAGCGCTACAATTTACTAAATTACTATTCGAAAACATTTTTAAAATGTAATATTGTCATTCTAAGATTTATAGATGAATATCTCTTGAAAGCACCTGTAATGCCAGATTTAAAAATAACTTTACTGGGTAATCACACTTTGCGATAAAAGGGGATGCGATACTCAGAAAAATAAGCTACCGTTACAGGTCAGCGCTATCTTCGAACAATCGCATATCAAATCTACTCTTGTATACTATTGTCAATAATCCCTTACCTTTGATTATCTTCATCAGAAAGCACTTCCAGGAATCCCAGGTCCACAACAAATGTATTTTCGTTCGAAAAAGTTAATCCTTTATGTTCCAATAGCTTGTTCTTGTTAGCGCGTTCTGAAGGCTGCTCCAAAAGTTCCGTCGGCCGCGGGACTCCTCTTTCAACAAAATGCTTTTTTTTTTTATTTACGTTCGTTCAAACATGGCAAACGTTGTATAACATAAATCTGTAGGGCCTTTTTCAACCAGAGCTCCAATAACATTCAAGGGGGACGTTTGCATTGTCTTTCAAAACGTTTCGAAAGGGGAGGGTAGCCAGGGGCGCCAGCGTCATAATGGTGATGGCCCTCCTCATGTGACCACGTTCCACAGACTCTCATTGTGTCAGTTTTCACAGTAGAAGGCTCAAACCACTTTGTAAAGACTGGGGACATCTAGTGGAAGCAATAGGAAGTGCTCAATGAACCATTGCTCACGGTGTGATTTATAGGCAATTCCGCGATTCAGAATTCCACTTCCTGTTACGATCTGTCTCGGGGTTTTGACTGCCATATGAGTTCTGTTATACTCACAAACACCATTCAAACAGTTTTAGAAACTTTAGGGTGTTTTCTATCCACAAGTATTAATTATATGCATATCCTAGCTTCTGAGTTTGAGTAGGAGGCCGTTTAAAATGGGCACGAATCTTTTTCAAAAATCGCTGTAGCGCCCCCTATCCTAGGCGACCGTCAAGAGGTTAAGCGTTTAAATTATGTATGACACTTGTATTTTCATGAATGTTTAATTGAAATGCATTCCAGGTGACTACTTCATGAAGCTGGTTGAGAGAATGTTATCTTCTTAAAATTAGATTTTATACCTAATCCTAACTAATGAAGGCCATGATTGATGCGTTGGTCCAACAGACCTTTCACACATTTGGGCGGAAGTGTCTGGGAACGAGATTCGGTGTAATTTGACTAACATGACATCACTTTAGACCGGATTCCAATCCTTTGACCCAAAATGTCACCGTTTATAAAGCACATTTGACATAGGTGATTATGTCACACAGTTATGCCACATCTATGAACTCTTTATAAACCTCATGACATAGGGTTACAGATACTTTATAACACATTTATGTAGTGCTTAATGAAGGTATTATGAAGGCTTTATGAAGCCTTTACGAGCTGAACATAATTTAAAGCGGGACCCAAGCAATCTGTTTTACAACAGCAAGAAATGAACAAACTCTATGCCCTGCGGTGAAATTTGTCTAATATTGCCTAACTACCCATTAAATGTGTCGCAGGTGGCTACTGCAAGAACATTTGAACACTAAACTGTCTTTTAAGTAAGCCAAAAAATCTTTGACTGTTGCTGTGCTTTTGTAAACGTTTAGAGAGCCCTTCAGAATTTGTGTTGCTGCTTTTACTTCAGGATAAAAGAGACCATTAGACATTCATTATTTCCCCATCCGTTGCTTATTACTCACGTTCTTGATAACGTGGATTGTTAATGGAGTTACTCTTGTCTCTTCCACCAAGACATTCATCACACAGAGAACGACTTCTTATTTCTAGTAAGCTTCAGTGAGGAAACTACACAAACTATACCATACAGACTAATATTTACACGTGGCTCCATTAGATAAACTGGCGGCTAATTGTACCATTCCACAACTCATAACAACTAGTGGCCTCCATTAGCGCCAATGTAATTAGTTGTAATTTGCATCATTAAAGAGCAAACAATGGCCTAATCATTTATGAATACTCAATCAGAAGATAATTACCGTAACTTGATCTGCATCTTCAGGCGGCAGGCTGGAAAGGAGAGGAGGAGAGGACGTAGTCAGATTACAGGACATTATATCTCTCTCTCTCTCTCTGTGTGTGTTTGTGTCTCTGTGTGTGTCTCTTTCTCGCAGCTGAAACAAACACACTAATTTAGTCATTGGGAAACAACTATGTTTGTTCATGTCTGGTGGCTTGTCATGTGAAATTGTAAAAGATTCGTCCTTCTCATTCTTGTCTGTGAATACGTCTGGCACAATAGCACCCCTTCTGTTGGTGTGTGGCGAAAATCAATCAATCACATTTATTTATAAAGCACTTTTTACAGCGGAAGATGTCAAAAACTGCTCATACAGAAAACCAGCCTAAATCCCCAAACACCAAGCAATGCAGATGTAGAAGCACGGTTTCTAGGAAAAACTCCCTAAAGGCAGGAACCTAGGAAGAAACCTAGAGAGGAACCAGGCTCTGAGGGGTGGCCAGTCCTCTTCTAGCTGTGCCGGGTGGACATTATAAGAGTATATGGCCATTAAGGCCAGACTGTTCTTCAAGATGTTCAAACATTCATAGATGATGTCACGTCCTGACCAGTATAAGGGTTATATGATATTGTAGTTTGGTCAGGACGTGGCAGAGGGTATTTGTTTTATGTGGTTCGGGGTGGTGTTTTTGGTAGAAGGGTATATGATTTATGTATTCCGGGGTTTTTGGGCACTGTTCCTTGTTTATGTATTTCTATGTTTAGTCTAGTTAGTTGAATTTCTATGTTTAGGTTAATGGGGGGTTGGACTCTCAATTGGAGGCAGGTGCTTTCTCGTTGCCTCTGATTGAGAGTCCTATATATGGGTATGTGTTTGGTTTAGTGTTTGTGGGCGATTGTCTCTTGTTTTGCGTGTGTGAGCCTTACAAGACTGTTTGGTTGTTCGTGCGTTTTTCCGTGTTTATTATTTTGGTGTTCACTTTATTTTATAAATAAATATCAAGATGAGCATCCACATTCCTGCAGCGTTTTGGTCCTCCATTCCAGACGACAACCGTGACAGATGACCAGCAGGGTCAAATAATAATCACAGGTTAGCACCTCAGGAGTAAATTTCAGTTGGCTTTTCATAGCCGAGCATTCAGAGGTCGAGACAGCAGGTGCGGTAGAGAGAGAGGGAGAAAGAGAGAGGGAGAGTTGAAAACAGCAGGTCCCGAACGTCCGGTGAACAGGTCAGCATTACATAGCCGCAGGCAGATCAGTTGAAACTGGGGCAGCAGCACGACCAGGTGGAATGGGGACAGCCAGGAGTCATCAGGCCAGGAAGTCCTGAGGCATGGTCTTAGTGCTCAGGTCCACCGGGAGGGGAGGGGCAGAGTGAGAATTAGAAGGAACATATTTAAGTTCACACAGGACACCAGATAAGACAGGATAATTACACCAGATGTACAGTAACATACTGTCCCTAGCCCCCCAGCACATATACTATTGCAGCATAGATACTGGAGGCTGAGACATGGAGGGTCGGGGACACTGTGGCCCCGTCCGACAATACCCCCAACCAGGAAGGATATAACCCCACCCACTTTGCCAAAACAAAAAACCCTCCCAGAGGACCTGAACCCTTCAGATGGTTTGAGGTGAGTTGGACCGCAGAGTGAAGGAAAAGCAGCAAACAAGTGCTCAACATATGTGGGAACTCCTTCAAGACTGTTGGAAAAGCATTCCAGGTGAAGCTGGTTGAGAGAATCCCAAGAGTGTGCAAAGCTGTCATCAAGGCAAAGGGTGGCTACTTTGAAGAATCTCAAAAATAAAATATATTTTGATTTATTTAACAGTTTTTTGGTAACTACATGCTTCCATATGTGTTATTTCATAGTTTTGATGTCTTCACTATTCTACAATGTAGAAAATAGTCAAAATAACGAAAAACCCTTGAATGACTAGGTGTGTCCAAACTTTTGACTGGTATTGTATGTACAGTGGATTCCGAAAGTATTCAGACCCCTTGACATTTTCCATGGTCACTCTGACAGCTCCAGAGTTCCTCTTTGGAGATGGGAGAACCTTCCAAAATGACAACCATCTTTGCAGCACTCCACCAATTAAGCCTTTATGGTTGAGTGGCCAGATCAAATCAAATCAAATGTATTTGTCACATAAACATGGTTAGCAAGTGTTAATGCAAGTGTAGCGAAATGCTTGTGCTTCTAGTTCCGACCATGCAGTAATATCTAACAAGTAATATAACCTAACAATTTCACAACAACTACCTTACAAGTGTAAAGGAATGAATACGAATATGTACATAAAAATATATAAATGAGTGACGGCCGAACGGCATAGGCAAGATGCAGTAGATGGTATAGGGTACAGTATATACATATGAGATGAGAAATGTAGGGTATGAAAACATTATATGAAGTGGCATTGTTTAAAGTGGCAAGTGATACATTACATCAAGATGGCAAGATGCAGTAGATGGTATGTCGTACAGTATATACATATGAGATGAGTAATGTAGGGTAAGTAAACATTATATAATATAAAGTGGCTAGTGATAAATTGATTACATCAATTTTTCCATTATTAAAGTGGCTGGAGTTGCACCTGTACTGACCTCGCCTTCTGGATGATTGCGGGGTGAACAGGCAGTGGCTCGGGTGGACCATTTCAGTTTGTCTGTGATGTGTACGCCGAGGAACTTAAAACTCTCCACCCTCTCCACTACTGTCCCGTCAATGTAGATAGGGGGCTGCTCCCTCCTTCCTGAAGTCCACGATCATCTCCTTTGTTTTGTTGACATTGAGTGTGAGGTTATTTTCCTGACACCACACTCCGAGGGCCCTCACCTCCTCCCTGTAGACCGTCTCGTCGTTGATGGTAATCAAGCCTACCACTGTCTGCAAACTTGATGATTGAGTTGGAGGCGTGCATGGCCACGCAGTCATGGGTGAACAGGGAGTACAGGAGAGGGCTGAGAACGCACCCTTGTGGGGACCCAGTGTTCAGGATCAGCGGGGTGGAGATGTTGTTACTTACCCTCACCACCTGGGGGCGGCCCATCAGGAAGTCCAGGACCCAGTTGCACAGGGCGGGGTCGAGACCCTATGGTGTTAAATGCTGAGCTGTAATCGATGAACAGCATTCTTACATAGGTATTCCTCTTGTCCAGATGGGTTAGGGCAATGTGCAGTGTGATGGCGATTGCGTCGTCTTTGGACCTATTGGGTCGGTAAGCAAATTGGAGTGGGTCTAGGGTGTCAGGTAGGGTGGAGGTGATATGGTCCTTGACTAGTCTCTCAAAGGACTTCATGATGACGGAAGTGAGTGCTACAGGGCGGTAGTCATTTAGCTCAGTTACCTTAGTTTTCTTGGGAACAGGAACAATGGTGGCCCTCTTGAAGCATGTGGGGATAGCAGACTGGGATAAGGATTGATTGAATATGTCTGTAAACACACCAGCCAGCTGGTCTGCGCATTTAACGTTTAAAAGTTTTATTCACGTTGGCTACAGTGAAGGAGAACACGCAGGTTTTGGTAGCGGGCTGTGTCAGTGGCACTGTATTGTCCTCAAAGCGAGCAAAAAGTTGTTTAGTCTGTCTGGGAGCAAGGCATTGTGATCCGCGACGGGGCTGGTTTTTATTTTGTAGTCAGTGATTGACTGTAGACCCTGCCGCTACTTCTGTGAATTTCTGAACATTACATCCAAAAATGAACTGGTCACATTCAGGACATAACTTTGTAAGGACTGTGTATGTGCAAATGTTTCTGTGGAAAAACAGTGTGGCTAGCTCAAATGTTGACTGTTGCGTCAATCGAGTAAGTAAGCGCTCTAATCACACCAGTTTGAGCTTACACTGCAAGGACCACTGTAGTATGATCACACCTGTATGTTGGTACGTGTGAAAAGGTTAAAGGTCGAGACCGAGTCTGCATCTCTCACATGGATAGGCAGACCATTCCATAAAAATGGAGCCCTGCTTCCAGCTCTTTGCTTAGAAATACTTGGTACAATAAGGAAGCCTGCGTCTTGTGACCGTAGCATACGTGTAGGTATGTACGGCAGGACCAAATCGGAGAGATAGGTAGGAGCAAATCCATGTAATGCTTTGAAGGTTAGCAGTAAATATTTAGCCTTAACCTGTTGGGGGTAGGGGGCAGTATTGACACGGCCGGATAAAAAACGTACCCGATTTAATCTGGTTACTACTCCTGCCCAGTAACTAGAATATGCATATAATTATTGGCTTTGGATAGAAAACACCCTAAAGTTTCTAAAACTGTTTGAATGGTGTCTGTGAGTATAACAGAACTCATATGGCAGGCAAAAACCTGAGAAGATTCCTTACAGGAAGTGCCCTCTCTGACAAGATCTTGTTCTTCTTGTCTCTGTTTATTGAAGACTGAGGATCTTTGCTGTAACGTGACACTTCCTACGGCTCCCATAGGCTCTCAGAGCCCGGGAAAAATCTGAATGATATCGAGGCAGCCCCAGGCTGAAACACATTGCGCTTTTGGCAAGTGGCCGATCAGAGGACAATGGGCTTAGGCGCGTGCACGAGTCGACCCCGTGCTTTATTTTCTTTCGTCTTTTTACCTAAACGCAGATTCCCGGTCGGAATATTATCGCTTTTTTACAAGAAAAATGGCATAAAAATTGATTTTAAACAGCGGTTGACATGCTTCGAAGTACGGTAATGGAATATTTAGAAATGTTTTGTCACGAAATGCGTCGTGCTCGTCACCCTTCTTTACCCTTTCGGATAGTGTCTTGAACGCACGAACAAAACGCCGCTGTTTGGATATAACTATGGATTATTTGGGACCAAACCAACATTTGTTATTGAAGTAGAAGTCCTGGGAGTGCATTCTGACGAAGAACACCAAAGGTAATCAAACTTTTCTAATAGTAAATCGGAGTTTGGTGAAGGCTAAACTTGCTGGGTGTCTAAATAGCTAGCCCTGTGATGCCGGGCTATCTACTTAGAATATTGCAAAATGTGCTTTCACCGAAAAGCTATTTTAAAATCGGACATATCGAGTGCATAGAGCAGTTCTGTATCTATAATTCTTAAAATAATTGTTATGTTTTTTGTGAACATTTATCGTGAGTAATTTAGTAAATTCACCGGCAGTGTTCGGTGGGAATGCTAGTCACATGCTAATGTAAAAAGCTGGTTTTTGATATAAATATGAACTTGATTGAACAAAACATGCATGTATTGTATAACATAATGTCCTAGGGTTGTCATCTGATGAAGATCATCAAAGGTTAGTGCTGCATTTAGCTGTGGTTTGGGTTTATGTGACATTATATGCTAGCTTGAAAAATGGGTGTCTGATTATTTCTGGCTGGGTACTCTGCTGACATAATCTAATGTTTTGCTTTCATTGTAAAGCCTTTTTGAAATCGGACAATGTGGTTAGATTAACGAGAGTCTTGTCTTTAAAATGGTGTAAAATAGTCATATGTTTGAAAAATTGAAGTTTTTGCATTTTTGAGGTATTTGAATAACGCGCCACGGGATTACACTGGCTGTTGAGTAGGTGGGACGCAAGCGGCGGTCGTCGTCGCCGTCCTACTAGCTGCCATCGATCCTTTTTGTTTCACTTTCTGTTGGTTAGGTCTAGGTAGGCACGCACCTGTTTTGGTTTAGTTGTTAGTAGGGGGGGTTATTTAGTCTAGCAAGGTATGTTTGTGTTTGTGCGTGATTATTTTCGTCAGGTTGTACCTCTGGGGAACAGGTGTTTTTTCCCTTCTGCCTGTGGGTTTTGTGGCAATGTGTTTTGGGCTGCGTCCCTACGCTGTGTTCGGGCTGTTTATGGGTATTTGTTTTACCTTGCCCTGCCCTACCTGTTTTTGGCAAGCGTGGATTAATTATTAAAAACTAGTGTTCACGGACTTGTGTCCCCTGCGCCTGACTTCAACCCTCCTGCTTCCTTGAGCATTCTGACAAACACAGGCATTCTGAGTGTCACATTTATTTTGGGGCTTCGCCATGTTTAATCGAAATGTACAGCTGTATGTCGTCCACATAGCAGTAAAAGTTTACATTGTTTTTCCGAATGACATCACCAATTAATTTGTCAGAGGACAAACCATCCATAGAGACAAACTGATATCTTTCCGACAGATAAGATCTAAACCAGGCAAGAAATTTCTCAAACATATGACTATTTTACAGCTATTTAAAGACAAGACTCTCGTTAATCTAACCACACTGTCCGATTTCAAAAAGGCTTTACAGCGAAAGCAAAACATTAGATTATGTCAGCAGAGTACCCAGCCAGAAATAATCAGACACCCATTTTTCAAGCTAGCATATAATGTCACAAAAACCCAGAAGACAGCTAAATGCAGCACTAACCTTTGATGATCTTCATCAGATGACAACCCTAGGACATTATGTTATATAATACATGCATGTTTTGTTCAATCAAGTTCATATTTATATCAAAAAACAGCTTTTTACATTAGCATGTGACGTTCAGAACTAGCATACCCCCCGCAAACTTCCGGGGAATTTACTAACAATTTACCAAATTACTCACGATAAACGTTCACAAAAAGCATAACAATTATTTTAAGAATTATAGATACAGAACTCCTCTATGCACTCGATATGTCCGATTTTAAAATAGCTTTTTGGTGAAAGCACATTTTGCAATATTCTAAGTACATAGCCCAGGCATCACGGGCTAGCTATTTAGACACCCGGCAAGTTTAGCACTCACCAATATCAGATTTACTATTATAAAAGTTTGATTACCTTTTGTTGTCTTCGTCAGAATGTACTCCCAGGACTGCTACTTCAATAACAAATGTTGGTTTGGTCCAAAATAATCCATCGTTATATCCGAATAGCGGCGTTTTGTTCGTGCGTCCCAGACACTATCTGAAATGGTAAATCAGGGTCGTGCGCGTTGCGCAATTTGTGACAAAAAAAATCTAAATATTCCATTACCGTACTTCGAAGCATGTCAACCGCTGTTTAAAATCCATTTTATGCCATTTTTCTCGTAAAAAAGCGATAATATTCCGACCGGGAATGTCCATTTAGCTAAACAGAGGAAAGTAAACAAAGCTTTCGGTCGACGCGGGCACGAGCCTGAGTCTCACAGTACTGTAACCAGCCACTACCCAAACGCGCTACTTTGTTTCAGCCAGAGCCTGCAAAGCCACGATTCAGCTTTTTACCGCCTTCTGAGACCCTATGGCAGCCGTAGGAAGTGTCACGGGACAGCTAAGATCCTCACTCTTCAATAAACAGAGACAAGAAGAGCGACACCTTGTCAGACAGGCCACTTCCTGCATGAAACCTTCTCAGTTTTTTGCCTGCCAAATGAGTTCTGTTATACTCACAGACACCATTCAAACAGTTTTAGAAACTTTAGGGTGTTTTCTATCCATATGTAATAAGTATATGCATATTCTAGTTACTGGGTAGGAGTGGAAACCAGATTAAATCGGGTACGTTTTTTATCCGGCCGTGAAAATACTGCCCCCTATCCCAGACAGGCTAAGTTACACACTGAATATATGTGGCACTTAGTGACCTCTGACTGTTTCATCCTAACATTGTTGGTGCTGACGTGGATAGCATTATTCATATACCATCTACACTTGCCAGTTTAAGTCTCAGCCAGCACCATCTTCAGATTAGCCTTTACGTTGGTAGCCCTGCCCACTGGTAAACAATGTATGATTGCTGGATGATTATTTTTAAGTCTAGTATTGTGGGTAATGGAGTCGGCTCGGTCTCTGATACGTTGCTTAATTGGGAGAACCGGTTGAAAGTTTCTGTCGGCTGAATGAGCGACATCAGTTGAGCATGCCTACAGCGTTTTTTCCAGAAGCCTTAAGAAAGTAGTCAGGCTGCGGCGACTGTGCAGGGGGATTTACACTACTATCTGTACTTACTGGTGGCAAAGACGCTGTTTCATCCTTTCCTACACTTAAATTGTCCTAACGATTGTGTCTGAAGCTGGGCTTGCAACTCGCCTATCCTCACTATAAGGTGACAGTTCATAGCGTAGTATAGCGTTAATGTTTCTAATTCGTTTTTTCGTCTGGTGGAACTCCTGTAGAACCATGTCCAGATAAAGTGTCTGGGATGAAAAAGTTGAACGAAAAAAGTTGAGTGAGGAAGAAACTAAGACTTTGATAAATATGTTAAATGCAGAGTTTTGATTAAATGGTTAAAACATTTTAAGTTTGGCAGGGATCCAAGTAGCAACAAACAGCACAGTACCACAGAGACAAAGCAGAAATTATTAAATGAGATTACGGAGAACAAATACATAATCAACAAAGACTGTGTTGAATATGGATATAGTACAGCGGCTGTGAATGTAAGCGTTATTGTGGGGTGAGCCTGCAGACAGACTGATGTTACTGAGGATAAACACAGACCCACTGAGACTGACAGATTACATATTACATACCTACAGCCAGACAGCAGCATCAACCCAGACAGACAAAAAACACATTAAATGGGAACCCTGAAAGAGAAAAGGTTATAACTTTAGTATTTACATTGCTGCTCTCCATCGGAAGTGCCAGTAAGGGAAACAATAAGGAAAGGACTTGTGGTTGAACACAATGAGTACATCCAACTACATTAAACGTAGCCCTAACCAATAGGTGTGTCCTGCCACTGAGACACATAGAGCCAAACACTAAGGCCATGGAGCAGTGGTAGCTGAGCTTTTAACATGAGCAAAGTGGCCACAGCAACTCTGTGCTTGGCCAGACCCACTGTCAGAGGAGGAGGAGAGGGAGAGAGAGAAGGAGGATAGGGAGAGAAGCCTAATAGAGACAGAGCTCCCCACAGTGGCTGATAATATGTTGGTCATAGGATGTCAGCTGTGGATTTGGCGATGCATACAATCAGGTACTATACTGTACACCAAATGAAATAAAAATGCATAGAGTGTATGTTTGAGTGTGTCTGTGGGTCAAAGAGAGAGAGGGAATGAGAGAGAAAGAGAGAGAGAGCTTTATGTAGAGCATTGACTGTTAGATCAAATCAAATCAAATGTATTTATATAGCCCTTCTTACATCAGCTGATATCTCAAAGTGCTGTACAGAAACCCAGCCTAAAACCCCAAACAGCAAGCAATGCAGGTGTAGAAGCACGGTGGCTAGGAAAAACTCCCTAGAAAGGCCAAAACCTAGGAAGAAACCTAGAGAGGAACCAGGCTATGAGGGGTGGCCAGTCCTCTTCTGGCTGTGCCGGGTGGAGATTATAACAGCACATGGCCTAGATGTTCAAATGTTCATAAATGACTAGCATTGTCAAATAATAATAATCATAGTAGTTATCGAAGGGTGCAACAAGTCAGTAACACAAGAGTAAGTGTCAGTTGGCTTTTTTATAGCCGATCTTTGAGAGTATCTCTACCGCTCCTGCTGTCTCTAGAGAGTTGAAAACAGCAGGTCTGGGACAGGTAGCACGTCCGGTGAATAGGTCAGGGTTCCAGCAGGTCTGGGACAACAGGTCTGGGACAGGTAGATGCATCCTCCGCTATCGTAATGTTTGAAACAGTGGAGAAAGGAACTCAGCCAGGCTGCCAACGTACCGGAGAACAAGCACCCACGCGTGGACTATTCAGCCTCTACATCCATCCAGTCCAAATGTATATACCCCCCAGGATGATCCAATGGAAAGCCACACCTTGAATTGCTTGTTGTGCCCCCTGCCTGCTCGGAGAGCGAGCGAGGCACATCGCTGTGGGTGGGTGAGTGTGTCTGTCTGCCAATGTGTCTGTCTGTCTGTCTGTGTTTTAGTGTGTCTGTGTGCACTGTTGTTGTGGCTGGCGCTCCCTCGCCGTAACCATAACCCGAGCTCCTTGAAACGTCCCGCGGCTATGTTCCTCTGCATCACCACGTTGGCCCTCTTTGAGGGATTTGTTCGGCCTAAGCACACCGAGGGAGACTGGGGGCGACGAGGAGCAACCAGCCCCTTTGCCAGCCAGCCAGCTAGTTTTCAACCAGCTAGCCCGCCCCTGTCCTTGTGTGTGAGAGAGGGAGAGAAGGATGGAGGGCGAGCGAGTGATTGAGCGAGTCAGGCCCTGGAGTTGAGCCCTCTCGGCAATCCTGTCCTGAGTCTGGAAATCCAGATACGCTCCCGCTTGCACCTCAGTGTCTGGGACCCCCCCGATTGTGCTCCAGCCCGGTCATCGACAGGAAGGAAGTGTTGTGCTGCCTCAAGAAGTGCCCCACCAGCGGCGTATAGGTGTGCCTGTGTGTGGCGATGTTGTACAGGAGCTGAGCCATCCTCATCTGCATTGCACCACCCGTCTCCCCTATGTACGTCACGCCGCATGGACGGCAGCGGATGCCGTAGACACAGTTGGCCGTGTGGAGGACCATGGCGACGGGAAGCGGGTTGGATGCATGGCCCTCGTCGAGGCGTAGAGGACGTTGAGCAGCTGGCGGAGTGCTCCCCCGGCACCTCCCGCCAGCCGCTCATTAAGAAACCTCAGATAGCTCCGCACCAGGAGATCCCGGAGGTCGGAGTTCTTCATATAGGCAGAGATCCCCCGCGAGCAAGGTGTTGACCGCATCCTGGAAGTCGTCCTGTCGCTTACAGATGCAATGGAAACGCAGCAGCTGGGACTTGGCCATGCCTCTGAAGGTGTGCCATGGGTGGTAGCTGGACAAGGGTTGCATTTAATTACATTTTGAGAGAGAGCGAGAGAGAGAGTAAAAGAAAGAAAGAAAGAACGAAAGAGGATTTGGAAGGAAATAAAGTTGTTATTGTTACATTGGAAGTGAACAGGGATTTTTCCCAGTACGCCTGATGGTCAAATGCTATGTAATTAGGGAGTAGTGTTGCCACAGAGCAACCAGAACAGAACAGAGGAGAGAGAAGAGGAAGCCTGCTGGCTAATCAACTCTCCAATCAGTATGGGGTGGTAATCACCATGAGTCCATGTGAAAATGCTAATCAGATTAATTAAAAATGGATGTCCCAGTCCTGTTTCTCCTGTCATAACAAAAGATAATTAAAGTCCCAGTGCAGTCCCAATTTTTTCCAGTGTTTTATATATATTTCCATACTATGAGGTTGGAATAATACTGTGAAATTGTGATAATGCGCATTAGTGTAAGAGCTGTTTGAAAAGACCGCATGAAATTTCTACCTGTTTTGATGGGATGCAGTTTAGGCCTGCCTGGTGACATCAATTATTTAATCAACCAAAAGAAGGAGTGTTCCAAACCTCTCTACCAATAACAGCTAGTTCCCCTCCCCACTCAGACTACTCCCAGACAGTCCTAGCAAAATTATTGTTTGAGAAATTGCTCATTTTAATTGAAAACAATCACAGTAATGTATTTCATTGTTACCCAGAAATGATTTGATATTGAGATAAAAACGGCTGAATTGGACCTTTAAGAAATAATAATTATATTAAAATCTCTTGTTCGTATCCGCTCTCTCCATCTCTTTCTGTTTCTCCCTGTTTTTCCATCTTTCTCTATCTCTCATTTTCTCCCACTAGAGAATGGATTTGAGTGAATAGATAGATTTTATTGAAAATCAGTGGAATGTTATTTTCTTCTTCTTATATAAATAAGTCCTCCACAGGTTTGATTCAGTATACATGGAGAGTAGTGTTGGTTATTCAAATCAGGAGTTGAGCTGAGCCAAACTACTTCAGGGAGTCTATATTGCCTCTGCAAATATCTAGAAGTTTACACACTGTTTACCTACGGTGTCATTTACACTCGTGAAATCTTTGTAGCTCATTAAGAAATCTTGAATAACTCAACGCAGTGTTGTAAAACATGCATTATCTACTGAAGAAGTCTGCTTCAAGAGCGTATAGGTTGTATATTTTACAGGCATCATTTATCACTCATGTACCTGAATAATTCCCAGCTGGACCACCTCTCATCTCCAGTGCAACCCTTCCCCTTTACTCAACATCTCTGCTCTCCTTCCACTGCAACCTTTCCCCTGGTCATTGTTGCATAGGAGTAATGTACTCTCAAATACATAACCTGATGGGATGAAGGTCAATATATAAAGGTAAAGAAATTATTTAATCACAAGCCTCAACAGGACTGAGTGTTCTCACCTTGTGAAAGGATGAATAGAGGGAGGTTGGCTGGAAGATGAATGGCTGTTTCATTCAGCTTGGCAGAGGCACTGAGCCCAATGGATAAACTGGCCTTCACTTGCCCTTGTACACAGCAAAGCCATGGCCATAGTTCAGAGGGAATTAATGCATGACATACATGACAAATAGGAAAAGGGCTAAGATGGGTTTTATGTCTGCTCCTGGACACAGACCAAGTGAAAGGCTGGGGGAAACCACATAGAAGAAGCATGGCCAATCATGACCATGGAGGCCAGCATGTGTGTACAGGCTTTTGTAACATACCTGATTCAACACTATCCACCTAATACATGGTCTTAAAATTGTCCACGGTTAGTTGAATCAGGTGTGTAAGTGCTGGGGTGTAGAAATGCCTGCATACATTGTGGCACATGCCACAGAGGCTCATGAGAAGGAATGATAATGTTAGCCTGTGCAACATGAAACACAGGCTCATATCTGACAGGTTTTCTTTGTGTGGTCAGGTTTCCAGCTGCAGCAGTCACAGAAGCAGTGTTTTTATAGCACCTGTTCTCATTCTCCTACAGCGTCTCATCGAGGGCTCACAAATCTGCCGGGAGGGGTGGAGAGGTAGAGACACTCTGCTGTGTCTGTCCCCAAAGCTGTCGCTTGTCCCCCCTTGCTCACTACACTGCCAGTTGTTCTGTCATCAGTCATTTTCATAGCCCTCGTAACTGGGGGAGGACGGTGTGTGTGTGTGTCCCTGTCTCCCTCCCTCACTCCTTCCTTTCTTCCTCCTTCTTACCCCCTCCTCTGCTGCCTGTCTTCATGGGAGAGTGATGGGCAAATGGTTTATCGTTGAACTGAGTCGAACATCTCTCAGATTTTTCAAGCTTCCTTGATTCCCACCCTGGGAATTCCAAAATGCACAGTAAAATCTGAATCACCTCTTAACCCTCCCATCTGCCAATCCTCCTCCCAGCCCAACATGTGGATACTTGTGTGTTTTAGCCAGAGGGGAATAGCAAACGGGGGAATAGAATAGGGAAGTCCAACTAGAAATAGGAAAGAAATCAGAGGTTGTTGAGCATATCGACCAGTGCTAATTTTTCAGGACTACAAACAAATTTTCAGAGATTTTGAAGGGATTTTGGATAACTATATATATACACATTGTAAGTATGAGCTTTATACTTTTCTTTTCCTGTATAGAGTAATAGAGAAAACCTTGGGTTGGGACCGTTCCTTTCACATTCCTTTAATTCTGTACTGAACATCAACTGGGTGACCAAAATTGTTTTGCTGCTTTTGTTTGCATTTCTAAGCACAAAGGAATTATGCTTCATTGTAAGTGATTAGTAGTTCATATATCGTGAGTCTGATACAGAACACTGCTCACTGATAAATTGTCAAACATTACAGATTATTGATTGTTTTAAACTATTTTGACATGGGGAATGCTCCTTACTCCCATAGCAAACTGTTGGTTACTCATTTCGGAGTAATACTTGTTATCTATTAATGAATCAATAATCATAATGGATGATCAGTGTCTTCTGAAACATCAGCAGATTCTGTCAGCTGAAGTTAGGGGTTTTCTTTTTCCGTCCCATAATTCATAGCGATACTGTCCGGTTGCTGTTCTGCTTCTGCATTTTTTGGCACAAAAACATCTTTGACTAGACAGGCTTCCTGTCCTCTGTTGCCTCTCTCTCCCCGTCTCTCTCTCTGTATCTCTCTCTATGTCTCTCTCTCCCCCCGTCTTTCTCTCCCTCTCTCTCTCTCTCTCTCTTATTTCTCTGTCTATCTCTCATTTTAGATCAGCTGTTTCCATCCTCCATCTCTCATGTTAGGTCGAATATCAGGCACAGGGGCATGGACAGGAAGTAAGTCAACATCATGTTCTGTTTAAATGTAAACCATTGGAACATCATCATCATCATCAATATCACATTCATCATCAACAACAAACAATTAAGAGTCTATAGGCTTTTTTGTTGTTTCTGTAGGGCCCCCAAGCCCCCAAACGATGAAGTCGTGTCATGGCGACAGTCCCTCAAAAAACTTCTGGAGTGTAAAAGTAAGACAATGTACTCTTCTTTACTCTCTCTCTTTCTCTACTGATACTGTTGATACAGTCCTACCAAAGCAAGTGCAGAGAAGTGGTGCCAGTATAAGTCTGAAGTCCTTGGAATAGGGGGGACAAGCTGGCTGCCATTGTACATATTTTGTCTTGTGTCGATTTAAGTCAGTTCTCCAGCTGTGATTTATGTAATGCAATTAGTGTGAGTAATGTTGGATCACGCAGTTTGTTGTTTCTTCGTGTTCCCAAAAGACTAATAACAATTGGCACAGCTGCACGGATCTTTAAGTAAGCTAAGCATTTTGAGAAGGCTACAGTAGGTTACAGGACACAAAGGACAACTATTCCCATATGACATCTAAAATAATGACTCACTCACATCTAAAACAACTGTAATTTTTTGGGGGCATTGTACATTTAACACCCTTATTCTGTTGTATATTAATTTACTGTAACAGCATTGGAGGTTGCAAAATAACAGTAGAGGACCATTTTAAAATGGAAACCCAGAACATCTGGTGTTGTGCTTGAGCAAACATATTCCTTTAATAAGTCTCTGTCATTTAGGGACTCACTCAAACTAAACCAGTTTGACAACTTCGTGGGCCAGCCTACTCTCTCTCTCTCTGCAGGTCATGGACAGTGGCCATGCTCACATGTGTGTGCCTGCCTATGTGAATGTGAGTGTGATTCTGTCTGTAATTCTAATTTCACACCATTCTCCTTTTTCTGTCTCTACTGTGTAGCAGGGCAGCTGGCCTTCAGAGAGTTCCTGAAGACAGAGTACAGCGAGGAGAACATCTTGTTCTGGCTGGTCTGTGAGGAGTACAAGACCATCACCTCCAACACTGAGATGGCTGAAGCAGCGAAAAGAATCTACACAGAGTTTGTACAGGTCGACGCCCCCAGACAGGTACACAGAGACATCAGATTGAACATATATTTTGCTGTAACTTCATCTTCTTTCTTTCTTTCTTTCTTTCTTTCTTTCTTTC
Organism: Salmo salar; assembly: GCF_965601325.2. Classification (NCBI taxonomy): domain Eukaryota; kingdom Metazoa; phylum Chordata; class Actinopteri; order Salmoniformes; family Salmonidae; genus Salmo; species Salmo salar. Next base: position 18,937,826 of record NC_138313.1, on the reverse strand, counting down.
TTTCTTTCTTTCTTTCTTTCTTTCTTTCTTTCTTTCTTTCTTTCTTTCTTTCATTTTCTCTCTCTAGCTCTCTCCCTATAGCTGTCTCTCAGTCTTTCTCTCTATTTCCCCCTTTCTCTGTCCAGCATAATGGTTTCACAAAGACAATGTTTCATTCATTACTCAATTCCAGATAAACATCGACTGTGAGACCAGGCAGGAGATTACAAACAGCATGTCTCAGCCGACCCTAAGCTGTTTCGACAAGGCACAGAGAGTGATATACAAGCTGATGAAAAAGGACAGTTATCCCAGATTCCTGAAATCTGAAATCTATCAGGCTCTTTTAGAACCATCAGACGCCAGCTGAGGTTCCAGGACCAGGTGAAGAATAATACCTGTCTACAACCATCAGGCTGTGGGCTGACAGTGATTCAACTCTCTCTTCTCTAACTACCTGTCCATGTTAGTTCAGCGTGGTTTAACTTTGGGCTGGAGCACAAAACACAGGGCTCATGCTCAGCAGTCTCTCTAATGATAATTCATCATCTAGCTCAGTGGCTCCCAATCGTGTTCTATTATTGTAAGGCGGGATAATCTATCCATATAAAAATGCTACAATTATAGATATGATTAAACATTTTATACTATAAAGACTTTATTTACAGTGTAACGTATTATGTATGTTTTATAACTTGTATTATTTTTTACGAGGTTAGTATTATCCATTGGTTATCCATTGATTGTTACTTTGCACATGAGCTGTAATTATTTATGGTATTTTCCCGCTGTCTATGTAAATTAGGATATGTCAGACTTGCCATTAATGTACAAGACAACATTTCTGTTGATTTGTTCATTTCTGTGTTGTTTCTGTCTATGACAGGAATTCAACAAGCCAACCAATGCAATTTTGTGTGCATGTGTGTGCGTTTGTGTGTGTGCATGTGTAATTGCAATTCAAAAGGCCAAGCCAACACAATCAGTGCAGCATCAACTGAGGTCGTAGTCTCTGTCTCTCAGTCGTACCCTCATGTTGTTCCTCTTTATCTCTCATAACCAGACCAACCCCAAACACTCTGCTCCCTAGGCCACCAGGCCAATGGGCCATCGTTTGAGACATCTCTCTTTCTCCCCCTCTGATTCTCCCTTCTGTTTTCACACATTGTACAACGTGATTTCATGTTGTCTACATTAATCTATTATAGTGCTATGTCTAACACCAGTCCAGGTGTATAGTCTCTCCCCAGCAGGAGTCTATGTACTGTAGAAGCATCAACCACCTTCCCACACTATAACACCCATGACATTCCCCTTTTTGCACACAGACCCCCTGCAAGGATACACACCTGGCGTCTTCCACTAGTAAACGTGGATACATGCAAGTGTAGTATGTACAAACCTGCTCTGGGATACAAGATCATGCTCACTTGAGTTTTACATCAATGTTCTCTCAGTGAGTTACACATGCATGCACGCACCCACACACAAATGGGAACTTTAATTGTTTCTCTGGCCAAATCTACTGCGTGCGTTGCTCGTATACATCACTCTCTGCAGGAGGCTGTATCATGCTGAGAGGAAACAGCAAGGAATACTGAGACTAACACAGCCTGTTAGGTCCTGGACTGTAGTCTTATTACTGTCACTATGTCTTCCTATATAGTCCCCTGACGTTTTCCTCTCTCCAAAAGCTGTGGCAGTTTTTAGTATACTTTTCCATTCATATCAACAAATCTAATCACTGTTCCAGCTGTATATGCACATGGACATCTTTCCAATTGGCCATAATACATTAAAGCCCTGTCTCCACAACGCTGTCTGAATCAGATGTACTGTAATCATTAGCTCTGGGATGGGATGTGGATTTCTGTTTTACAGATGGATGAAAGTAAGTAGAGTTAGGATTATTATGTGGAATAGTGTTGCCTTTCCAGGAACACATTGGGAGAATTTGATTCTGATGCTTCTGCCAAAAGGCAGGAGGTTCAACAATGTGACCAATTTGATTGTTTGTGTGTGTGTGTGTGTGTGTGTGTGTGTGTGTGTGTGTGTGTGTGTGTGTGTGTGTGTGTGTGTGTGTGTTTTTCTGTCTCACTACAGAGGACTGGAAAGTTCTCCAACCAAGACAGCATCTGACATTTGGGATATGAAACTTGAAGACAGTGTTAATAAGACAGTAGGGTGATGAATCTGAGATGATACCTGTAACACAGCATTAAATCAACATAATACTCCACCAGGCAGGGATACAACAGGGATTTAGGTGTCTGCCTCTATGAAACATACTATTACATTCAAATAATCTGTTCCTGTCTTCCTCTGTCTCCTTTTCCTGGAATGACAATACAAATGTGCCTGAACCAATACAAAGATTCTCAAAGCCAAATAAACACAATAATAGGACAGGACATGGTTTGGGCCTAAAGAAAATACAATAACACTGCGTTCTGTATCTGGAAACAAAGAAACATTACTTCAAGTTCCAAGTTTATCGTGAATTCATGTTCGATAGCCTAGCTCAAGTTGGCATTACACAGAAAAACACTTTTCTGTGTTTATTCCTTTAAACCCTGCTTATATAAACAACATAGAGCAGGTAGGGACAGACAACAACATTGTGTGTGAAATCTCACAACATGACTAGAGGCTTCATGCCATCCAAACCACAGATCCCTCTGGATTGGCAGAGGGCTGGGGACATTGGGAAGAAGTATAGTTTTGAAATGCTCTCTACCATCTCTCTCGGTGTGTGTGTGTGCGTGTGTGAAGGACGAACGCCATCCTGCCTATCTGTGAGAAGGCAGCAATCTTATTCCATTCCGTCACTATTCTGATGGACCCCTGTGAGGACTGGGTGCTGAGTTGGGAGGCAGGCAGGGAGGGGAGGGAGGGAGGAAGGTGGCGAGGCCCCAGCAGGTAGGACTACTCTGGGCTGCGGAGGAGGAGGAGATAACTCCATAGGACTTTGTGTCTGGCAAAGTAGCTCACGAGGAAGGGAGATTAGGTGTCTGGGACTCTGCTGAGTCCCACAAATTGTCCCTGGTCCTGACTGGGGAAGGCTTCTTTCACAGCTTAGCTCCTGTAGTACAGCTTCCAGCAACCTAAACCCAAGCTTTAAAGGTTTAGAAATGGGTTTCTTACATTATCTGGGAACGTACCTTATCCCAGGGGTTGGACCAGTTCAGGGAACAGAACAGAAAAATGGAAAATAAAAAACATTTTCAAGGAACATAAACGTTATTTTAAAAGCATGGAAACCTGTTAATACCATTCTTTTACATTCCAGGATTTTTTTTCTAGTCCCACAACAAAACACAAAAAAGCGCCTATATGCAAAGCCTTCAATCACTCACGCAGAAACTTATTCCAGTATCTGCCTGCAAGCTGGCATTTTTTTCCTGTGCGTATTTAGGCTATCTGCCCCTCCCCACTCCGAAGCATAGGCTACTGCACTGATGTTACAAGCTTGATTCAGAAGACAGGGAGAGTGATATTTAATTAGCTTGAGAAGAATGGATTAACTTTTTCCAATGCTAGTTAAGGATACTATAGGTCTAGTTATCACATTTCAAGTTGGATTTATTAACTACAAAAAGGTAAGAAGTGTTTTTAAGCTCAAGCTTGTTAGCTAGCTAGCTCAAAGGACATTCAAAGTTCCTCTATATAAGCCACTCCTCTTAGGACCTAATTCATATAATGCATGGCATACGCCATAGGCTGCACTTGTCTGTCCATCACGCATGTAAACAACTAGCTTGTCTGCTCTATCCGCACTGATTGATGAAGTAATTTAAAAAGCTAAATGTAAAAAAAACGGTTGATTTCACAGGCTAAAAAAAGGAACAGAAAATAACAATATAAACTGTTACTTTTTGCTGGTCGGAACAGTGTAACGAAATGGGGGAAAAATTGTTTCTGTTCAGAACAAAGTGATTGGAAAATCATTTTGGTTCCAACCCCTGCCTTATCCCCAGTTCTTTCTAAACACCCCAGTCTGAACACATGCTTGTGCTCACACACACACCAACCTCACCTCTGATTCCCTCACTGCATATGCTGCTTTGTTACTGATCTGTTTGGATTTACTATGATGAAAGGTTTGCAGGTTTGTTTGGTCAGTGAGTATCTGAGGAAAGTTAGATTAGATTTTTGTCTATTTTTGTGAATCATATGTTCTCCGTTCTTAGCATTACTCTGCTACTGAATGTACAGTACAGTACATCTCTCTGTTTCTTATTAATATCCACTAGATGGCAACAAAGACAACATTGCAAGTGCACGTTTCTGCCCTGTTACAGCAGCAATAATTTATCTTATGTTTTCAGTACAATGATTAAACTAAAGTCAAGTTTCAAAGACAAATTCAACTTCATGACCAAATAAATCATGGAACAACTTAAATTTAGATTTTTGTCTTCGCCTAAACATTGAACAGGGACCTATTGTATCTTTGAATAATGCCATTGCATAAACTTCTTTCACTTATGTGAACAAGTAATTCAAGTCTCTTGCAACTAAGTCAACCAGACACACATGAGGATTTGGACCGTAATGCCTGAGCTGGTTTTTCTCTGAGGGGATTTCAGAAACCACACAATGTGAAACTGTCAGTGACTTCTGCCTGAAGCCCCTGTGTTTCCTTGGATGCCAAGCCGTTTCACTTCCACCTCAGTTCAGAGGAAGTCTGCGAGGGTTTCACTAAATTACTTGCAACACAGACTCCCACCCTGTCCTCAGAGCTGTGGAGAATGGTGCCGCTCATTCCAACACTCTGAAGCCCTGACAATGGGTGCCAGCTCTCTAGCACACAGGTTTTCCCCCTACACACTCACACGCACGTGCACAGGCACACACTTTTAGCTTCTTATTTCCTCATGCACCACTCCCTCTTTTCCAATTTCTAGGTTAGATGCCAGTTATTATCAAATGTTTGCCGCCAACCCATACTTGGAATCAAATTGAATTAAGTTGAACATTAAGAAACCCATGCATGTCCAACTCAATAGACAGGAGTTGTACTGAAACCAAGCCCAACTGGTTTCTGCTTCTGTTGTCTCCAGCTCTGTGAGACAGGATAGCACTCTGTCCTGAAAGGCAAGTTCAGGCAAATTATCTGAGAGATCAGTCCCCTCATTCTCTCAGCTTTCGCTCAGAGCATGGAGGCTGCTTCTCAATAGTCTTAACTTGCCTCCTTTCCTCTTCTCCTTTCCTCTATATGTACTGCCATCTATGAACTGAAAGCAAATTCTTAGCTGACATCCACCATATTGCTTTCACCTCTCCACCAGGTTTCCGATTGCAGGTAAAGGAAAGAAGGAGAACAGGAAGCCACTTTAGACTATTGAGATGCACCTACAGTGTCCTGCATCACAAAACTGTAATTACCTCAACTATCCTAGGTGTGTACGTCATGAGAGGCAGCAGAATAGGAAGCGTGTGCATGTCCACATGCTTTATACGACAATAAAGCATCAGCACCACACAGTCATTTTAATGTTGCTTTGCGTAGTTCGACAATATAATTGGCACCCCTTAGATGAGATTGTCCTTGACATATTTGCACATTACCCAATATAGCTACAATGCTTATCTGATAATAGGGCTCTTCACATTGTCTACTGTACCTCCATGTTGTAACACAATAGTAGTCTGCCTTCCTGTTCTAACACTATGTAAATAGTTATTATTGTAAAGATAATTTGCAAAATACAAGTGAGGTGCTAGTGCACTGCAACAACTACTGCTAGTAGATCAGATATTATTGACAACAGTAAGAACCTCTTAAGAATCAAAATAACTCAGAACTGAGGCAAGACAGTCTTCTTTCTGTATTTTTGGAATATTGAAAAACAGAATTTCACAATTTATGCTATGTTGCTAAAATGAGCTAAAATCAGTAGCACTTTTGCAATAGGGATTGCCAAAAAAGTGTAATTGGAGGAAATAAATGGTTACATTGACATCCTGAGGCGTTAGTTCACTCATGAGTGTGAGAAAAGTTATGTTTGCAGTCATATCAGAGGTGGTTAGGTGCAAGTTGATTTGAGTGCATTCTGTGTAAACCAAAATAATATTTGATCAACCACATCTAGGACCTCTTTCTTGGTACCACACCATCTCATTATCATTGAATTACCACTAAATTAAATTAGCCAGCTGTTTAAAGAGCTTCTAATTAGAGTCATAGGCTGAGGCTCCACTTCAGAGAGAGAGAGAGAGAGGCAGGAAGAGGATTAGCTTCTCATTGAGGGTCTTTCTTTCCTGGTAGATACAATGGCACAGCATACTTCCGCTAGACATTTAGGAATGTCCCATCAGCTATCACAAGTAAGATCATTCCGTCAGGGTTTAACCTTGAGGTCATAGTCTACAAATATAAATAATGGTAATTTTAGTGACATTTAGTTGTGATAATTAACTTTTATATAGGAAGTAAATAATTCAATGAAGAAGATGTTGACTTTGAATGTAAAATAATCAAAACATTTGACTGAAGTCCATGTGAGAGGATAAAAATACAGATGGACCCATTAATATTATTAATCATTTACTTTCAATCATGTTTGCTTTGGACTAGAGGTCGGAATGGCCGATTAATTAGGGCCGATTTCACGTTTTCATAACAATCGGAACCGGTATTTTTGGATGCCGATTTGGCCGATTATTATTTTATTTTTTATTTATTTATTACACCTTTATTTAACTAGGCATGTCAGTTAACACGTTCTTATTTTCAATGACGGCCTAGGAACGGTGGGTTAACTGCCTTGTTCAGGGGCAGAACAACAGGTTTTACCTTGTCAGCTCAGGGATTCAATCTTGCAACCTTACGGTTATTAACTAGTCAAACGCTCTAACCACCTGCTTTACATTGCACTCCACGAGGAGCCTGCCTGTTACGCGAATGCAGTAAGAATCCAAGGTAAGTTGCTAGCTAGCATTAAACTTATCTTATAAAAAACAATCAATCAATCATAATCACTAGTTAACTACACATGGTTGATGATATTACTAGTTTATCTAGCCTGTCCTGCGTTGCATATAATTGCTTAGATACATGTTGCTCCAACCATAAACATCAATGCCTTTCTTAAAATCAATACACAAGTATATATTTTTAAACCTGCATATTTAGTTAATATTGCCTGCTAACATTAATTTCTTTTAACTAGGGAAAATGTGTCACTTCTCTTGCAAACAGAGTCAGGGTATATGCAGCAGTTTGGGCCGCCTGGCTCGCTGCGAACTGTGAAGACTATTTCTTCCTAACAAAGACAGCCGACTTCGCCAAACGGGGGATGATTTAACAAAAGCGCATTTGCAAAAAAAGCACAATCGTTGCACGACTGTACCTAACCATAAACATCAATGCCTTTCTTAAAATCAATACACAGAAGTATATATTTTTAAACCTGCATATTTAGCTAAAAGAAATCCAGGTTAGCAGGCAATATTAACCAGGTGAAATTGTGTTACTTCTTGATAGAGCAATCTGACTGAGCGGTGGTAGGCAGCAGCAGGCTCGTAAGCATTCATTCAAACAGCACTTTCGTGCATTTTTCCAGCAGCTCTTCGCTGTGCTTCAAGCATTGCGCTGTTTATGACTTCAAGCCTATCAACTCCCAAGATTAGGCTGGTGTAACCGATGTGAAATGGCTAGCTAGTTAGCGGGGTGCACGCTAATAGCGTTTCAAACGTCACTCACTCTGAGACTTGGAGTAATTGTTCCCCTTGCTCTGCATGGGTAACGCTGCTTCGAGGGTGGCTGTTGTCGATGTGTTCCTGGTTCGAGCCCAGGTAGCAGCGAGGAGAGGGACGGAAGCTATACTGTTACACTGGCAATACTAAAGTGCCTATAAGAACATCCAATAGTCAAAGGCATATGAAATGCAAATCGTATAGAGAGAAATAGTCCTATAATTCCTATAATAATTACAACCTAAAACTTCTTACCTAGGAATATTGAAGACTCATGTTGAAAGGAACCACCAGCTTTCATATGTTCTCATGTTCTGAGCAAGGAACTTAAACGTTATCTTTCTTACATGGCACATATTGCACTTTTACTTTCTTCTCCAACACTTTGTTTTTGCATTATTTAAACCAAATTGAACATGTTTCATTATTTATTTGAGGCTAAATTGATTTTATTGATGTATTATATTAAGTTAAAATAAGTGTTCATTCAGTATTGTTGTAATTGTCATTATTACAAATAAATAAAAAAATCGGCTGATTAATCGGCACCGGCTTTTTTTGGTCCTCCAATAATCAGTATCGGTATCGGCGTTGAAAAATCATAATCGGTCGACCTCTACTTTGGACTACAAGTCAGCATTTCCCAATGTCTGCATCCTATGATGCAACATCATGACTGACTGGTCGATACACATCCTGTGATGAAATCATAAAAAACTTGTAGCCACACCCTTCAGACCTCACAGACACTACAATACAGTGTTCTTTCCTCCTATAGAATTCCGATGTGTCTGCAGGCATTTGTTCCAGCACAGCACTAACACACCAGAGTCAGCTAATAAAGGGGTTGTTCATTAGTTGATTATATGTTGATTATTGATTGATTGATCAATTTAGTTTGAGCACAATGCTCCATGTGTTGGTGGCCTCCTTCCCACCCTCAACTTCAGTTCCATTACATACACCTGGACAAAGAAAGTGAATGGAAATAAAATAATGTCAAAACTAACAGGGGAAAGCACAACTGCTTCTGTTTCATTAAATCACATCAATAGACATTGGATGAGCATCTGGAACACCCACAGTGATCTTTTCCACCCTGCTATTATAGCTGCTACACTGATTTGATTTGAAAAAATATATATAAATCAAAACACACACAGAGTCTTTGTATATTGAACAAAAATATGAAAGCAACATGTAATGTGTTGGTCCCATGTTTCATGAGCTGAAATAAAAGATCCCAGAAATATACACAAAAAGCTTACTTCACTCCAGTTGAATGCACACATTTGTTTACATCCCTGTTAGTGAGCATTTCTTCTTTGCCAAGATAATCAATCCACCTGACAGGTGTGTCTTATCAAGATGCTGATTAAATTGTGCAGGGGACAATAAAAGGTCACTCTAAAATGTGAGGTTATGTCACACAACACAATGCCACAGATGTCTTAAGTTTTGAGGGAGCATGCAATGCTGACTGCAGGAATGTCCACCAGAGCTGTTGCCAGAGATTTGAATGTTCATTTCTCTACCATAAACCCCCTCCAATGTCGTTTTGGAGAATTTGGCAGTACGTCCAACCGGCCTCAAAACCGCAGACCACGTGTGACCTCGCCAGCCCAGGACATCCACATCCAGTTTCTTCACCTGCGGGATCATCTGAAACCAACCACCCAGACAGCTGATGAAAATGTGGGTTTGAACAACCAAAGAATTTCTGCACAAACTGTCAGAAACCGCCACAGGGAAGCTCATCTATGTGCTCGTTGTCCTCACTGCAGTTCGGCATAGTAACTGAGTTCAGTGGGCAAATGCTCACCTTCGATGGCCATTGGCATGTGTGCTTTTCACGGATGAATCCCGGTTTCAACTGTATCGGGCAGATGGCAGAAAGCCTGTATGGCGTCGTGTGGATGAGCAGTTTGCTGATGTCAACGTTGTGAACAGAGTGCCCCATGGTGGCGGTGGGGTTATGCTATGGACAGGCATATTCTACGAACAATGAACACAATTGCATTTTTTCGATGGCAATTTGAATGCACCGAGATACCGTGATGAGAACCTGAGGCCCATTGTCGTGCCATTAATCCGCCACCATCACCTCATGTTTCAGCATAATAATGCACGGCCCCATGTTGCAAGGATCTGTACACAATTCCTGGAAACTGAAAATGGCCAAGTTCTTCCATGGCCTGCATACTCACCAGACTTGTCAACCATTGAGCATGTTTAGGATGCTCTAGATGGATGTGTACGACAGTGTGTTCCGGTTCCCGCCAATATCCAGCAACTTCGCACAGCCATTGAAGAGGAGTGGGACAACATTCCACAGGCCACGATCAACATCCTGATCAACTCTATGCAAAGGAGATGTGTCGCGCTGCATGAGGCCAGCATCCTGGAGTCGCCTCTTCACTGTTGACGTTGAGACTGGTGTTATGCAGGTACTATTTAATGAAGCTGCCAGTTGAGGACTTGTGAGGCATCTGTTTCTCAAACTAGACACTAATGTACTTGTCCTTTTGCTCAGTTGTGCACCGGGGCCTCCCACTCCTCTGTCTATTCTGGTTAGAGCCAGTTTGCGCTGTTGTGTGAAGGGAGTAGTACACAGCGTTGTACAAGATCTTCAGTTTCTAGGCAATTTCTCACATGGAATAGCCTTCATTTCGCAGAACAAGAATAGACTGACGAGTTTCAGAAGAAAGTTATTTGTTTCTGGCCATTTTGAGCCTGTAATCGAACCCACAAATGCTGATACTCCAGATACTCAACTAGTCTAAAGAAGGCAATTTTTATTGCTTCTTTAATCAGAACAACAGTTTTCAGCTGTACTAACATAATTGCAAAAGGGTTTTCTAATGATCAATTAGCCTTTTAAAATGAGAAACTTGGATTAGCTAACACAACGTGCCATTGGAACACAGGAGTGATGGTTGCTGATAATGGGCCTCTGTACGTCTATGTAGATATTCCAATCTGCCATTTCCAGTTACAATAGTCATTTACAACATTAACAATGTTTACACTGTATTTCTGATCAATTTGATGTTATTTTAATGGACAAAATATTTACTTTTCTTTCAAAAACAAGGACATTTCTATGTGACCACAAACTTTTGAATGGTAGTGTACATCTAATTCAGGAATGTGTGTACAACAAACTATTCCATAATTAGATCAACAGGTAAATGGAGTAACAAGTAATCCATAAAAAAATGTGTAATGGAATTATTACTCCATTAATAACCCTATTATTACATTATTGATGCAAATTTACAAAAATCACCACAAAAGGTCACATCTATGTGAGTGTATTAACTCTTTCCCCCTGGGGTTCTACCTTTCCCATTTCCACAACCACAAACTGCATGACATTACAAGTCTTGGTGTGTGTGTGTGTGTGTGTGTGTGTGTGTGTGTGTGTGTGTGTGTGTGTGTGTGTGTGTGTGTGTGTGTGTGTGTGTGTGTGTGTGCGTGTGTGTGTGTGAATAGGACTGGCCACCCCTCCGAATCTGGTTCCTCTCTAGGTTTCTTCCTAGGTTCCTGCCTTTCTAGGGAGTTTTTCTTAGCCACCGTGCTTCTACATCTGCGTTGCTTGCAGTTTGGGGTTTTAGTGTGGGTTTCTGTATAAGCACTTTGTGACATCTGCTGATGTAAAAAGGGCTATAAATGCACAACTACATTTGATTGAGTGATGAGTGAGTAAGTGAGTGAGTGAGTGTGTGTGTGTGTGTGTGTGTGTGTGTGTGTGCGTGCGTGCGTGCGTGCGTGCGTGCGTGCGTGCGTGCGTCTGCCCGCATGCGTGTTATGCGCACATGTTAACAGTATAACAGTGTAACTAACGCCTACCCATTCAGATATTTGAGAGGAAATATATAGCCATGCCTCCTCTCACCATTACATATTATTTGCCCTCTTATGTAATTTCCCTTTTTACTATTCACAGTAAATGAAAGATGTTCTCAGGAAATAGACTTGTGAAAGAGTGTAGCTGTGAGTAAACACTGAAGATTATATTAAGGTGGGCAAACAGACACTTCTCTCTTAACATCTGCTCTGTCACGTCCTGACCAGTGAAAAGGGTCATTTGCCATAGTAGAATGGTCAGGGCGTGGCAGGGGGGTTGTTTTGTGTGTTTTGGGGGTTTTGGGTTCAAGGGGAATTTGTTCTAGTTTTCATTTTCTATGCTTCGTTTTCCATGTTTGGCCGAGTATGGTTTCCAATCAGAGGCAGGTGTCTTTTGTTGTCTTTGATTGGAAGCCATACTTAGGCAGCCTGTTTTCCTTTGGGTTTTGTGGGTGGTTGTTTTCCCTATAGTCTGAGTACCTTACGGAACTGTTGGCTGTCGTTTGGTTGTTTTTGTTGAAGTGTCATCATTTAATAAAGTAAGAATGAGCACTCTACACGCTGCACCTTGGTCTGTTCACTTTGACGTCTGTGACATGCTCCTTAACATGCAATGTCTTTAGAGGGAATTATTATCGTGTTTAATCAGCAAGATGTGTCTTCATAAAGTGTGCTATTGTAATATATCTGTATATATCCTAAATATTAGGAAATATTTTAAAAAAAATACAAAATTTGGAAACATTTGTAATATGAATTTTACAGGAATGTAAATATCCATAAGTCAAAGACATTACGTCCTAGGGGAGTTTCGGTAAGCTGTGCCAAGGCATCTAGGGGCCTGCACCAGCACACCCCAAACGTCACCATAACACACCTCTCTTGAGACGCTAAATACCTGCCCAGGATGGGGCCTGGAATGTTTACTAAGACCATACGGTCTACATCTAATTCCAAGGAGGAATCGCTGTCAATTATGTGAAGATGCCCAAACTATTACTTTCAAAGATTCGGATCTATGAATTGAAGGATATACCGCAAAATAGAACACAGAGAAGAAGGTAAGTTAAATTATCTATCTAGGAAAGGGACCTTTATAGGCAGTTCATGATACATTTCTGTTATCATAATAGATCGGATGATAATGCATACTACTTCCACAGGATCGATATCCTTCTAAGCAGAAAAAGACAGAAAAAAGACATCCAGTGTATTCTGGCACAAAAGATAAATGATGAGTCCTTTTCTACAAAAATCAAGTAATTATGGCAACAGTGGAGACTATTTCACAACAGTAACATGTCAAATAGTTTACTTAGTAATATTGACTTACAAAACCCATATAATCCCCCCCTTTTTTTCAATCTTTTTAAGTCAAGAGGACAATAGAAAAATCCAGCCAACTCTTGAGACCTTGAAGGATGAAAGTAATGACAACTGTTTTAACTATGTTGGCCCAGAGTACATTCATTATCATCAATAGTACAGTCTTTTTAATTTAATTTTTTAATTTTAATTTTATCTTTATTTAATTAGGCAAGTCAGTTAAGAACAAATTCTTATTTTCAATGACGGCCTAGGAACAGTGGGTTAACTGCCTTGTTCTGATTAGACCACCTTCTGACTTTAGCATTAATAATCCCCCAGGGTGCCTTGCAGCCTTCCGAGCCTTCCTGCAGTCCGAATTCAGTGAGGAGAATATTGAATTTTGGCTAGCATGCATAGACTACAGAAGGACCACCTCACCGGCTGACCTGTCCTGGAAAGCAACAGAGATCTACCAGGAGTTCCTCCATCCCTAGGCGTGGAGAGAGGTCAGTTAGTCAGGCTATGCATCAGCATTCACCTTGGCAGTATCTGGATGCAGTTATCCAAAATACTAACATAATATAAGCTAAAGTAGCAGATATAGGTATAATTCCTACGGTGACTATGTAATTCCATGTACTTTGCTGATGTGGGAAATTGACTATTTGAAAGATAACTTAGCCTATCATTAGAATAATTTCACAAGCACTGAAACTTTCTGACGTGATAAAATCCCTCCTTCAAAAATACAGATAACACGCCGTTGGGACAAGATATGATTTCAACAAGCTCACGCAGTGAATGAATGAATTGGCAAGCTTAGGGTGGAAAGGTGACCATATCGCTCAGCTCAGGCTTTTCATAACATTAGCTTCACAACTGTGTGTAGAACTTTCCTTTGGCACTCATTGTAATGGTTTGTGTTTCCCCTCTACAGATCAACGTTGACCACCACATCCATGAGAAGATCAACAGGTACATGAAAGCTCCTGGTCTGTGCTGCTTTGACGAGGCAGTGAGACACGTGTACAAACTGATGGAGAGCGACTCGTACTCCAGGTTCCTCAGATCAGACGCCTACCTGGGGCTCAGACGCAAAGCCAGGACCTTCTGGTCGACGTTAGGGGTCAAGAGTTTGTGAATCAAGATTCACCAAGTCCAAACAAGGAGGATTCCAAACGAGTCATGGAAACATGAGACTATAGATCCTAAGGATAGAACTGGAAGATCCCCACAGGAAGTGACACATAATGACCACAGGAAATTACTTGGAGAAGAAGAAATGCGTATAGAGTATGGAGAAGCATTGAGAGTTAGAGATGAGTGATGTGTGGTGATGAGTAGTGTCAAAGTGCTAAACAGTACATTTATTCAAACATCTAGACTGACTGATGCATCAAAAGTGGCATTGGCCTAAAAAATGTGCATCTAGGGAATAGTTTTAGGTAAGAACAGAAGGTACAGAATGTCTAAATGGAAGGACAAACATTACAAATGGTTACAGAAATGCAGAACTAAAAGGCTTTTAAGTATTACATTAAAGCGTTATTTGTTTTGACACCCATGATATGGATCTGTCAGCAATATGTTATTCATTTAGCTCTTAATACTAATATAGCATGGATGGACCCTGTCAGTTTAAATATACAGTATACTTACATAAGTCAGGATGTAAACGTTGTCAGAGTGAAGGGTTATCTTTAATTTGTCCTGTGACACTGAGTAATCGCGTGTGGTCGGTGGGCAGGGAAAATCTTTGAAAATAATTTTCCACAGCCTGCTGACTGTAAGTCTGTTGTGATCACATGTCAGCTGTCTCAGCTAATTGCCCAGAGCCAGCCCAGCGACGATGTATTGAAGCTGGAAAAAATTTGCCCTGTTACCGTTGACCCCACTCTATAGATGGCTCTATTTCTCAAAGTTGTGCCTTAAAAAGGTAATCTGGACGGCTCTAAGAATAACTGAGTTTGACCCAGACCTCCCACCAGTGGATTGAAGTCAGTGGATGCTCTGATGCATGACAAATTGGCCTGAATGTGTCCCCTTGTTAGGGAAGTAATCTCATCACCAAGGAACAACTGTTCTGTGATGACTTTTAGCATCAGCATGGCACACAATGGACAAATGTCTGGAGGCTAGCGCAGCATGATCTTCAATTGAGCATTGCACAATGATTATGAGATGAACTCAATGTTATTACTACATACAAGGTTATAAATAGACCCCAGGAAGAGTAGCTGCTGCTTCAGCAACAGCTAATGGGGATCCTAATAAAATACTAAATACTTATAGCAGTCTTCAAAGGGAATGTTTTATGTGAGAGTTGATATTTTCAAAGAGGACTATTGGGTAGAGGGAAGACCAGACAATAGCAACTTCTATTGCTATTTTTTGCTCGGTAAGTCAATAGTATGGTATAATATATTAAATTAAACAACATTTTGTTTAATAAATAAAAAAGGGGGGGGGGGAGTTGGTATGAAGGGATATTCTTGCTAGATGACAGAGATCTCACCCCTCCTGCATCACGACAACATCACACCACTTTGTCCTTCACACAGAGTCTGACGCTGTTTTCCTTTGTCCCAAACGGTTGCCATGACAGCCGAGGGGAAGTGAGTAATGTGCAGTGTATTTCTGATACTGTCTGAGTTACTCAATACCGTCACTCAGGAACTTCTAGAATGGATACTGTTCATATTGATGTAAAGCAGAAGTAGAAAGGAGATTCAGCAACTCTTGGAGGACAATGTAATTCAATTTTAAAAAAGCATATTTATGGTGTCAACCACACAGGTGATTGTGGTGTGTTCGTTTAAACCTTTACTGTATGATGTAATGGTAGTTGTGTGGTGGTGTGGAATTGAGGGCACAAGGCAGATTAACTATAAGTGGACATGTTTTGGTGTCACTTGGTTGTGCTTGACTACTTGTGGCCATCTTTGGGTAAGTTGAGGAGAACCACATCAGTTACTGTGCAGAATGACAAAGGACAGGTCATTGGAAATTGCTGCCTATAGTCACATTGGCCATGAGGTGTCTATATGACTCTGGCTAATGTATGCAAAGGCTATAAACCCACAATCTACAAACTAAACAACTGACTGCCTATATTGGATTTAATCATCATATCTTTTAGTAAAGATACACCTTGCCGCTGGATACAGTATAAGAAATTAAACATCCCAATGACATTTCAACAGGGTACCGAAACACACACCAAGCAAAGGTCATGATTTGCCTATCACTGTCACTGTCTCTGTCATTTGCATCTTAGCAGCCCAGACAAAAAATATTGTGGCCATAAAGAGCACACTCTGAACGAGGAGCAGTTAGGCTGCCTGGAAAACCGGACAAAGAGAGAGAGAGAAAGCGAGAGAGGGGTATCTATCGAGAGAGACGAGAGAGAGGGAGAGAGAGCATGACACAGAGGTTGAAAGAGAGTGTCGCAAAAAGACAGAGAGCGCATGTCACCGAGAGAGAGAGAGAGAGAGAGAGAGAGAGAGCGTAGGGGCTTCCTCTCTTGCTACGGTTCACTGGGCTGAGTCTGTGTTTCACCTTCCAGCCCTGCATATAAAGGCCTGAGGTGGAGGGAGACCCCTCTATACAGAGAGTGATTCACCCCAACATGAGCAGCAGCAGGGGACAGAGAGTGTGGAGTTAAAACATGCCCAGCCTAATCATCACAGAGACACTGATACAAACACAGCACTTCAATATGGAGCAGGACGACAGGAGGAGGAACAAGAACTTGTGAGTGTAGCTTATAGCTTTTTTATACTCTCAACAGCTGCCGATTTCGGGAAAATGTATTGTGGAGCTTATGTATATTTTGTCAATATTAGGCTATATATTCAATGTACTCTCATAATACTATGGATGTGTCATATACTTTCTAAATACTAAAATGCTTGTACAAATGTATTAGCGTCATACTACATACTTTAGGCCACGCATTGTATATTAACACTGCATATGTTTTACTAAACCTGTAAATACCTTCTACCAAGATACTACATACTGAGATGTCCTTATACAGCAATGGGATAAGTTGTTTTATGAGACGATCATGACCGTTATTTTTTTCTCTCCATAGGGGAAAGAACTTTATGTGCCGACTACAATGCATGTTCTCACATTCATCCACCTCTGAGAGGTAAGGATTCTTACCCTTCCTTACTCTGTTACTCTGTGTTGATCCTAATGGTTGTTATTATTATTATTATTATATTATTTTAAATGTATATATACACATTTAAAATAATATAATAATAATATATAAAACATATATTACATATATTGTATTGTTCAAAATCAAATACCATTTATGTTGTAGTGGCCATCTATGGTAGTGTGTGTGAATTCAAATTAAACTTCAGAAAGCAGGCACGCACGCACACAGGCACACACACACGCACCCATGTGCGGCTATAATTGTTTCCTAATTCTGTTGGTTCTATGTGCCCTTTTGCCCTCACATCAAATACCAGTTTTATTTTTACCCAGATTTGATTTTAGTTGAGTAATCACCACACATTTTCTTCCTAGCAGGCTAAGTTTAGAAGATACCCAACAATGGTCTCAGTCACTGGAGAGACTCCTCGAGTCTAAATGTGAGTTTCACTTTATCAGACGATCAAAATAGTTCAAGATAAATAGCTAAATTAGATAAAATATCTAACTGAAAACAGCAAGATAGAAATGTTGAACAAAAACAGCACGTGTTTCCAGGCTTGGGGCTGTATCATTGTTTCATGTCTTGGTGTGTTTTTATTCTTCCCCACAGATGGACTGGCAACCTTCAGAACCTTTCTGAAGTCTGAATTCAGCGATGAGAACATTGAGTTCTGGCTGACGTGTGAGGAGTACAAGAAAATCAAGTCTTCATTCAGAATGTCATCGAAGGCCAAAAAAATCTATGAGCATTTCATAAAGGCTGAGGCTCCTAAAGAGGTACGACTGTTACAGTACAGTATGTATTACAGAACATGGCTACATGCTAGAGATTCAAATAGCTGCAGTGACATTTCTACAGAAAGCAACCCTGCATTTGAAGTCTTTGTAACCTCATTGATGTTTCAATGTATTTCATCAACATCATCTGGTTAATAAACCCCCCTCAAATGTTTATTTCCAAACATGCTATATGAAATCCATCTGTACTTCGTAAATCTAAATGAATCTTTCTCTTGTTCCAGATAAACATTGACTACCACACGAGGGAGCAGATCAAGAGGGCCGTGAAGAATCCGACACTCCAGTGCTTTGACGATGCCCAGAAGATTGTCTATGGGCTGATGGAGAGAGACTCGTACCCTCGCTTTCTGCGCTCAGACATTTACCGATCCCTCCTGGATTCCCTCGCCGCTGACGCCGTAAAGGGCTAATAGGAGCGGATTAGACAACAGGAGAACATGACAACAGTAACTGGAATGTTTGGGGTTCTACAGGATGGAAGGCTGACCAAGCATAGAGAGACTGACAGGCCTGTGTCCCTACAAACCATGGTCGCCACAACACAGGACCACACCCTGAAACACTGCAAGTGGGATTCGCCAAGAGAAAAAGAAAGAAGGAAAGAAAGAGAAGGAAAGGCAGAGAGGATATGAGGAATGCTACAGAGCTGCGATTGCACTGGATGCTGCTGTCTTATCTGTAACTCTAGGAGTGACATCATATCATAGGTGATTAGATCGTTTTTGACAGTGAATGAATCACAGAGTGAATGACGATCGAACTGAAACACAACGTCAGCAACCATGCAGTCCCCACTCAACCGGAGGTGCTTCCTGTCCTAAAAAGATGGAGAAGAGATTGTATGTGTGTGTTTGTGTGTGTATGTGCGCAACAGGATGCCTATGATACTGTGATAAGATATGAGATGCAAGGTGGACTTTCACTAGCAATACTAAAGTACGTGATCTGGAGTGAAACAAAGGAGAGAGCACGCATACAATGGATACCGGCCCAAAATACTATACTGTCCTTAATAATATTCACATTTTGTCTCTAAATTCAAACCAGTTTTTTGAAAGGCGGTTGAATCTTTAGATTTGCAAGGCAGCTAAAGACTTCTTACACTGTCTATCATTGAATAATTACCCATTTAGAAGTAGAGGTTAAGTTGTGTGAGTGCAATTGTAGACAGAAGGATAGCCTATGTCTCACTTTGTATATTGAACTTTGAACTCCTACTTCTCTGATGCAGAATATTTTTTGATTGCTTACAAAGAAAGCACAATACAATGTTGATAAAATTAAGATTAGAATGTTGTACTATTTATTACACAGTCACTGTTAGGATGCTGACTTTTGCAATGTTTGTAAAAATGTTCACAATTAGATTATTAAATTACATTAAATTATTAAATTATTTGCAGACAAAATATTTCTTGTCAATCACTCTCTTCTGGCTTATTCTCAATTAACAACTAAATTTAAAAAAAAAAACATTTCACTTTGCGATTGCCCCTGTATGTGTAAGCCCTTAGATCGCAATATCTACAAAGCTAGCATATGGAATTGATTCAAGACAGTCAGAAGCTTCAGAAGCCCATTTTATGGAATAGGCACAAACTTTAGCTCGGCAGAAAGAGGGGATTGAGCTGCAGCCATTACAAGAAACGGTAAGTCTCTAGCTTGAACACATGGGGAGCTATTCAATTTTCAAAATGACGTCACCGTGTGATGCATGGGTGCATCATACGATTCTATGGGGTGCTTTAACCCTAAAAGTCTCAAGATCATAGCAAAAATTGGCTTTTCATTTATCTGACTTTCATTTATCTACATTAGACTCACTATGAATTGTTTTACCATTTTCTTTTCCGGACAACCAGGGCTACAAGTAAAACACAAAACATTTTGACATAAACAATTGCATTCATGAGTTTAATTGATGAATGTAAAGAAAAAAAGGTTCACCAATGCGAAAACCTGGTAAAAATGTATTTATATGAATGCTGTAAGTACAGAAATAGTTTGCTCATTGGAAAACGAATATCCAACTAGTCAGTGATATTTGTGTGAAGTTTGGAGTGTGACAGCAACTATGTGAGCTTATTATAGTATTAGAGACACTATGTTCTGGGATTTCCTATGATCTTCTATGTAGAAGAACCCCTTACCTTCTAACAACTATTGTGTAACTTTTCATAGATAGCTTTTAATAGTTTGTTGCTCAAACCGTGTCCTTTTTACTGGGCCCCTTCAGGATCACCCTTGTATCACAAACACCGCTCTAGCTCGGCCCCCCTTAATCACACAGACTAATGGTTGGTATCAATGGATGCAAAAGAATAGATGAATCCATTGGTATAACCTGGAAGTATGTAACACATAATGTTTTAAAGGGGTTAGAAGTACAAAACACACATGGTGGGACTGTAGGAGTTCAAGTTCACAGCTCAGTACAGATGAAATGTCTCAAGATTCCATGATTTCTTACTACAATGTTTTACCAGCGAAACATAAGTATAACATAACCATTCCATTAAAAGTGGTATACAATTATAATTGTGTGGCAATAGTATTAACAAATAAATGACACTTAAATTTGATCCCTTGACACACCTTATTCAAATATATACATGGGAAGTAGTGAGAGGGCTATTACCACAAAGAAAATCACGTGACAGCATGATGAGTTTGAGTACACTTGATGGTCTTGAATGTACATAAAATCCTCTCAATGTACAAAAATACTATATTTCAATAACAAGATAAGCTACATGACCAAAACTATGTGGACACCTGCTTGTTGAACATCTCATTCCAAAATCATCGGCATTAATATGGATTTGGTCCCCCCTTTGCTGCCTTAACAGCATCCACTCTTCTGGAAAGGTTTTCCACTAGATGTTGGAACATTACTGCAGGGACTTGCTTCAATTCAGCCACAAGAGCATTAGTGAGGTCGTCCATCGGACTGCCAGATGGTGATGCATGTCACGTCCTAACCAGGAAGGGGTATTTTTGTTATTGTAATTTGTAATTATTGTAACAGCTGTACACCGTTGTTGCTGATTGAGAGTCATACTTAGGTAGCTCTGTTTTCACCTGTCCCTTGTGGGAAGTTGTTTTTGCATTGCTGTGTGTAGCCTGCATTACTGTGCGTTCGTGCGTTTTCTTGTTTTGTGTTTTCAGTGTTCTAATTAAAAGTAAAAATGAGCACTCAACCCGTTGCGCCTTGGTCCATTTCATACGACAACCGTTACAGAACTTCCCACCACCAACGGACCAAGCAGCGGGCCCAGGAGGAGGAAGGATCCTGGGCCAGGGAGAGAAGGGAGTGGAGGACATTTTGGACATGGGAGGAGGTAATGGCAGGGGACAAGACCCTGCCATGGAGACAGGTGGCAACAGCGAGGGAGGAACGGCGAAAGTGGAGCGAAGACCGGGACTGTTATATTGGTACACAACTAACATTTAAGCCTGAGAGGCAGACCCAATCATTTTTTGGGGGGGGGGGGCACACGGGTAGTTTGGCTGGGCCAGGGTTAAGCCCCAAGCCAACTCCCCGTGCTTACCGGAGGCAGCATGTTACTGGTCAGGTCCCGTGCTATGGGGTGATGCGCACGGCGGCGAGGCCGAGCATGGCGCTCGAGACCGCCAGTGCGCCTTCACGGCCCAGTGTATCCTGTTCCCACTCCTCGCACCAGCCCTGAGGTGCGTGTATCCAGTCTGGCCTATCCAAAGCCAGACCCACGCACCAGGCTTCCTGTGCATTAGCCCAGTCCAACTCGTCCTGTTCCTACTCCTCGCACTAGCCTTGGGGTCGGTGTATCCAGTCTGGTACCTACACTACCAGCCCCACGCACCAGGCCTCCAGTGCGTCAGCCCAGTCCAGCTCGTCCTACTCCTGCTCCTCGCACTAGCCCTGAGGTGCGTGTTTCCAGTCTGGTACCTCCAGTATCAGCCCCACGCACCAGGCCTCCAGTGCGTCAGCCCAGTCCAACTCGTCCTGTTCCTGCTCCTCGCACTAGCCTTGGGGTGCGTGTCTCCAGTCTGGTATCTCCACTACCAGCCCCACGCATCAGGCTTTCAGTGCGCAGTCCCCGTCCAGAGCTTCCGACGACAGTACCCCGTCCAGAGCTTCCGGCAATAGTGCCCCGTCCAATGTGTCCGGCAACAGTGCCCCCTCCAGAGTGTCTGGAAACAGTGCCCCGTCCAGAGTGTCTGGTGACAGTGCCCCGTCTAGAGACGGCCCACAGTCCGGAACCGAGTGAGACGGCCCACAGTCCGGAACCGAGTGAGACGGACCACAGTCCGGAACCGAGTGAGACGGCCCACAGTCCGGAACCGAGTGAGACAGCCCACAGTCCAGAATCGAGTGAGACGGCTTACAGTCCGGAACCGAGTGAGACGGCCTACAGTCCGGAACCAGCGCAGCCAGAATCGCCCTACAGTCCGGAGCTCCCAGAGTCGCCCTACAGTCCGGAGCTCCCAGAGTCGCACTACAGTCCGGAGCTCCCAGAGTCGCCCTTCTGCCCGAGGTATACAGCGAAGCGCTTCAGCCCGAGGTCTACAGCGACGTGCTTCAGCCCGAGGTATTCAGCGGGGGAGGACAGGTTAGGTGGGGGACTAAGGCCAGAGCCTGAGCCACCGCCACAGTAGGAGGATTGGGGACGGGGGGGGGTGTAGCACGGGAACCGTCGGTGACGGCAGCCACCCTCCCTTCCCTCCCTTTAGTTTGGGGGGTTTATTTTTGTGTTTATTTTTTTGTGTGAGATGCATCCGTGGTCTGCACCTTTGGGGGGGGGGGGGGGTACTGTCACGTCCTGACCAATAAGGGGTTATTTGTTATTGTAGTTTGGTCAGGACGTGGCAGGGGGGTGTTTGTTTTATGTGGTTCGGGGTGTGTTGATATATGTGTTTATGTAGAGGGGTGTTTGTTTAGAGTATTCCGGGGGTTTGGTTATGTTCTATGTTTTGTATTTCTATGTTCTAACTATGTTGTGTGTTTCTTTGTGTTGGCCTGGTATGGCTCTCAATCAGGAACAGCTGTACATCGTTGTTGCTGATTGAGAGTCATACTTAGGTAGCCCTGTTTTCACCTGTCCCTTGTGGGAAGTTGTTTTTGCATTGCTGTGTGTAGCCTGCATTACTGTGCGTTCGTGCATTTTCTTGTTTTGTGTTTTCAGTGTTCTAATTAAAAGTAAAAATGAGCACTCAACCCGCTGCGCCTTGGTCCATTTCATACGACGACCGTTACAACGCATGACTCATCACTCCAGAGAACATGTTTCCACTGCTCCAGAGTCCAATGGCGGCGAGCTTTACACCACTCCAGCCGATGCTTGGCATTGCACATGGTGAACTTAGGCTTGTGTGAGGCTGCTCGGCCATCGAAACTGATTTCATTAAGATCCCGATGAACAGTTCTTGTGCTGACGTTGCTTCCAGAGGCAGTTTGGAACTCGGTAGTGAGTGTTGCAACCGAAAGCAGACTTGGCAGTCCATTTCTGTGAGCCTCTGTGGCCTACCACTTTGTGGCTGTCGTTGTTGCTCCTAGACCTTTCCACTTCACAATAGCAGCACTTACAGTTGACCAGGGCAGCTCTAGCAGGGCAGAAATTTGACGAACTGACTTGTTGGAAAGGTGGCATCCTATGACGGTGCCAAGTTGAAAGTCACTGAGCTCTTCAGTAAGGCCATTCTAGTGGCAATGTTTGTCTATAGAGATTGCATGGCTGTGTGATTGATTTTATATACCTATCACCATGGGTGTGGCTGAAATAGCCAAATCCACTAATTTGAATGGGTGTCCACATACTTCTGTAAATATCGTGTGTTTCTTCATCATTGTGGTTAGATGTTCCTTCATGCTTTTGTTATTTATTTGAAAGACACATCTGCTTTCTTATTTATAAGGTTTTATTTCTACATAGTGAATAACAGAAAAAGGAAGGTGTGAGTTTCAGTTTTTAACGACAAGGGGGTTTATGAGAAGTAATGTGTTATTACAGTAAATTGAAAGTCAAATAAACAATATGTGGCAAGAGACAATGACCCTTGAGATATTAAGAACCATGACATTGCAAATGAAGGTGTTTCATCTCAATAACAGTGGGCCCTCCTCATCTGACAAAGACCTTCATGGCTGTTTCTCTCTGCTGTATGTTACAAACAAGGTCTCTGTACATGATGAATTCTCCATTTGTTAGCATTTATACTGTCCAAGGTATGGCCCTCACCTAAACTGTTTTAGAGGCCCTCATGCAAACTACTTTACAAAGTCCCCAAAAATGTTGTTATTTTGCATTGCTTGAAGTGGTTTGGAATGTGTTTAAAGGGTTTTAAGTGATCCATCACATGCATTGCACATTGCTACCACTGCCATGTTTGCCAAGTTGTACAGTACACAGTCGCTTTAAAGGGAAGGTTCAATAATTTTGAATCTTATATTGTTTTTGTGCATCTCTGAGTGATGTTCTATCGATTCCCTAGGTCATTTCATGTTTTCATGTGTATCTGAGTTACTGGCATTCATGCAGGTGTAACCGATGTGAAATGGCTAGTTAGTTAGTGGGGTGCGCGCTAATAGCGTTTCAATCGGTGACGTCACTCGCTCTGACACCTTGAAGTAGTTGTTCCCCTTGCTCTGCAAGGGCCGCGGCTTTTGTGGAGCGATGGGTAACGATGCTTCGAGGGTGACTGTTGTCTTTGTGCAGAGGGTCCCTGGTTCGAGCCCAGGTAGGGGCAAGGAGAGGGACGGAAGCAAAACTGTTACATTGATGCTGTTGACCAGGATCACTGGTTGCTGCGGAAAAGGAGGTCAAGAGGGGGATGAGTGTAACCGATGTGAAATGGCTAGTTAGTTAGCGGGGTGCGAGCTAACAGCGTTTCAATCGGTGACGTCACTTGCTCTGAGACCTTGAAGTAGTAATTCCCCTTGCTCTGCAAGGGCCGCGGCTTTTGTGGAGCGATGGGTAACGATTCTTCAAGGGTGACTGTTGTCTGTGTGCAAAGGGTCCCTGGTTCGAGCCCAAGGAGAGGGAAGGAAGCTAATCTGTTACACAGGCAGAAATCCGTCCGGTATGGCGTAGCACCGTGATAAAGTCGCTCTCACCACACTGGAAGTTAATAGGAATATGACTTTTAGATAATGAAAACGTCTATCATACATGTCAGATTTCAATACTGATCGCATCGATGTCATAACTCGGGAGGATGTCTTCTCTCGAAATGAGCCATTGATAATATTTGTGCGATATTCCTACCTTGAGAAATGTGTCATTTAAGGGAAGGTCTAGCACATTTTTCCTATATGTCTGCCTCTTTAGTCCAGTGTACATTGCAATGAATGCATAACGCCCCACCCAGCAGACTGTCGACCAATCGCGTTCACGTTGTCATGCTGCGTCAAGCAGTTGCTAAACTCATTTTAACTCAATCCCTTCTCAATGTCAGTGTATACTGTATGTTGAGTAATGTGCCTATTTTCCTTAAAAGTATGTAATGTCACGTTTCCAAAGCTATACGATACAACAAATAGTAAGTTAATTATCTCACATCTCAGAATTCTTTTTTTATGTCATTCTTGTTGACGAGATTTGTGCTAATGTTAGGTTTTTGAGCTAGCGCCCAATAGACTCCCATTCACTCCTGGAAGGACAGTGCTCCTTGTGCCAGAATCGCCCAGAATGCACCGCTCGGACCAATGATGTAGCATGGGCAACATTTCCCATCTCCTCAAAAGTACTGTATATCTGCCGTTGCGAGTAATTTGAAGAACGTCGCTTTTATTTACCCTCAGAAACAACACAACAAAACACGCACATGCTGCAAGAGCACAACTTGTACTTTCGAACTCTGGGATGCTTAGGAATCCTAGTTGGGGACAAAATATGCTTCAGTGCTGGGAATTACCTGCTACTACTACGTAAAGCTTTTTGGAAGCATTAGTCTTGGTGGAAACTTGGCTCTGCTCCTTATTCTCCTCTGAACAATCAGCTGCTAACACACTGTCTGCACATCATAATAAACAGAACAGACCAGCCCCCTCTCTGTTTTATGGTCCTCAGCAGGCCTGGAGATTTACCTGCTAGTGCCAATTCACAATGAGAATAAAGACACAGAGATGCAGACGTACTGTACTAATAATGATCTAGTACAAAAATACCAAAGTGTTGGCTGCATGGCCTCTGCTCAAAGTTTGTCAAAGATGGATGGATGAATGGAGACTGTGAGAGTTGACTGACTCCTACAGTATTAGGAAAGATTATGTACATGTGACAGTTATTTTAAGGAAAACAGACCCCTCACCAAAATCAAAACGGCAGTCAAGCAAATCAACAGGGATGTAGTTTCTTAATGTGACTAATGTCTTTCATCTGATCAGTTGAGTACATTATGCCTGGGCAGGATAATATGTGCCTTCAGAAGGTGTTCACACCCGTTGACCTTTTCCACATTTTGTTGTGTTACAAAGTGGGATTAAAATTGATTCATTTTTTGTTTTTTGTCAACGTTCAACAGAAAATATTATTGAAAAAGAAAGCACTAATATATTTTGATTAGATAAGTATTCAACCCCTTGAGTGAAAACGTGTTATTATCACCTTTGGCAGTGATTACAGCTGTGAGTCTTTCTAGGTAAGTCTCTAAGAGCTTTGCAAACCTTGATTGTACAAAATTTGCCCATTATTCTTTGAAAACATTTTTCAAGCTCTGTCAAGTTGTGCCATAGATTTTCAAGCCGATTTAAGTCAAAACTGTAACTAGGCCACTCAGGAACATTCAAGGTGGTCATACTCCAGTGTATATTTGACCTTCCGTTTCAGGTTATTGTCATGCTGAAAGGTGGATTTGTCTGCCACTGTCTGTTGGAAAGCATACTGAAACAGGTTTTCCTCTAGGACTTTGCCTGTCCTTAGCGCTATTCCTTTTCTTTGATCCTAAAAAAAACTCCCATGACATGATGCAGCCAGCACCATGCTTGAAAATATGAAGAGTGGTACTTAGTGATGTGTTGTGTTGGACCTGCCCCAAACATAATGCTTTGTATTCAGGAGAAAAAGTTAATTTCTTTGTCACATTTTTTTAGTATTACTTTAGTGCCTTATTGTATTTTTTTTTGTTGCATGTCTTGGAATTTGTATTCTGTACAGACTTCCTTCTGTTCACTCTGTCATTTAGGTTAGTATTGTGGAGTAACTACAATGTGTCACTGGTGTAGAGAGTAGGCAGGAGGCAGTCGCAGGTTTTTATTTAAGCATCATAGATCAACGCGGGACAAAACCCAAATGCTGTTGTGCTCAAAATGTATCTTCACAAACAAAAAGTCACAGGGCAAACCCAAAGTGCAAAATATAAAGTACTCAGAAAATAGTAGGAGAGATTCCTCTCAGGAAAACAAGTAACATTTACAATGACCAACAAAGACAATTGGCAGAGGGAGTATATATACAGTGATAGAGTGGGGATTGGAACCAGTTGTGTGTAATGATGATGAGACAAGTCCGGGGTTGATGAGTGAAGGACCTTTGTCAGCAGTAGGTTTGGCAGCAGCTAGAAGGCCGGCGACGCCGAACGCCTGAGCTGGACAGGAGGGAGTGCCAAAGTGAAGGCTGGTGTGACACAATGTTGTTGATCCATCCTCAGTTTTCTCCTATCGCAGCCATTTAACTCCATAACTGGTTTAAAATCACCATTGGCCTCATGGTGAAATCCCTGAGCGGTTTCCTTCCTCACCGTTAACTGAGTTAGGAAGGACACCTGCATCTTTGTAGTGACTGGGTGTATTGATACATCATCTAAAGTATAATTAATAACTTCACCATGCTCAAAGGGATATCCAATGTCTGTAAGGGACCTTACAGATAATTGTATGTGTGGGGTACATAGATGGGGTAGTCATTGAAAATTCCTGTTAAACACCATTATTGCACACAGAGTTAGTCCATGCAACTTCTTATCTGACTTGTTAAGGAAATGTTCACTCTGGAAGGTATTTAGGCTTGCCATAGCAACGGGAGTTAAATACTTAGTGATGCAAGACATTTAAGATTTTCGTTTATTATTCATTTGTAAAAAATTCTAAAAATACAATTGCACTTTGACATTATGGGGTATTGTATGTAGATCAGTGACACAAAATCTAAATTGTATCAATTTGGAATGCAGGCTGCGCTGTATAAATATTGTACAATCCACAGAGTTACCCAGAAAGTTTCACAGCTGTAATCGCTGCCAAAGATGATTATTTTATTATTTTCTCCTTACAGTGTGATTGTTTGCATGTGTGGCTGTCATCGATGACCACTCGTAAGCTGCAGCTCAACCGTAAAAAGCCTTAACAATGTCTTAAGACTATTTCCCTTTCCTTCCCACTTCAAAGCCCTCAACAGCTCCACAGTTCCTTCCCAGGGTCTCCGACCAGACAAAATCCTAGAGAACCGTATGGCCAATCTCAGTTCTACTGCTATCCCTCTGGTATTGCTCATATTGCACTAATTCAATGACACTGATATAAACGATGCCACTTTGTATTTACGGAACATTTAAAACTTTGTTCCTGTATTTACAAATTCACAGATTTCCATTACCTCTTTGGTCATGCCACACTGGCATACTGTACCTGCAGTAAGCTGTAATTTCTGGGTAAGGACAAACATTATCATCATCCACCATGCATTTGCATGAAGCCAATGGGTAAATGGAAAGGTGCAGCACTACTGCCAAGTCAGGTGATTTGTGTACTATTATATTATCTTGCTGGTGGGGCAAGAACTAGTCATTCAGGTTGGAGCGCTGCGCTGATAACTCACATTATCACTCTGGGTCAGTTGGACATATACACAACTGTATTTTCTTTCATATGATATTTGTTTAGTCTAGATCAGGGGTCTCAAACATGTCGATCATGAGCTACCAGTAGCTCACAGCCCAGCTACGAGTAGCTTTACAAACAATTCTGAAAGTAAATGCAACTTTTAATGTGTTCCATCACAAACTGTCATAAACAAAGTATCAGACACTGCAAGCTTCCAGCTACTACCTGATCAACGCAACTTTGACATTATCCCACCCCAGGTTAGCAACTATTGGCTTAAAAAGACAAACCTAAGGCAATATCACACAAGACTTTCAAGCAATATCGTCATTATCTGTCTGTGTGGGGCATATATCTCTAGCTTAAACTGACAGATTTTTATGGTGATTTTTGTGTCATGCTAATTAGATCTTCCGCCGGGTGCAAACATCGACCTTAGGGGCTTTTAAAGAGATAAGAGGTGAAAGGGTTTGGGTCATCTTTACAGAAAACAAACTGGTTGACTCTCAAAACCCGACCAGTGACTGTCCAAATATTTCCAGATAGTGGTTAACTGCATTAGGTTGCACACTGTTGAATCAGGTAATGTCCCTCCTCTTTCATGACAATCTAACAAAGGCACTTATTAAGTTAATTGTAGGTTAGCACATTTCTACAAATTGACTGAGAAGCACTGTCAAAGACAGAAATGCTTGGAGAATGGCAGCTAAAGTAATTTATTTCCAACCACTTCTTCCCACCTTTCTATTTTTACAACTAAGACTCTATTTATAGAGTGTAAACAGGAATGTAAGAAAACGAGTTCGATGGGCTATGGCATTCCAATCAGTATGCATCTTACATCTTACTTTGTGTTGTCAAGCGGATGTTGCATCAAGTTAAGTCCTCCTCATCATACTTTCCATGCATTATTTTCTTGGCATCTCCCACTGCTTGAAAAGATCAGGTTGGATTAATTCATAAACTATAAGAGGAATATTTAGCTATTTGATTTTGAATTGGAAGACCACTTGAAATATATTAAAAAAAACATGAAAAAAATTATTTGATAACATTTTTATTTTGGCCTTACTGCTATTAACCCATTCAAACGCAATGGATAAGAAATTCACTACATGGAACAAAAGATTCTAAAACATGTTTGTTCTGACATGTCTGTCCTACAGTTGAAGTGGGGAGTTTACATACACTTAGGTTGGAGTCATTAAAACTTGTTTTTCAACCACTCCACAAATGTCTTGTTATCAAACTATAGTTTTGGCAAGTCGGTTAGGACATCTACTTTGTGCATGGCACAAGTAATTTTTTCAACATTTGTTCACAGACAGATTATTTCACTTATAATTCACTGTATCACAATTCCAGTGGGTCAGAAGTTTACCCTAAGTTGACTATGTCTTTAAACAGCTTGGAAAAATCCAGAAAATGATGTCATGGTTTTAGAAGCTTCTGATAGGCTAATTGACATCATTTGAGTCAATTGGAGGTGTACCTGTGGATGTATTTCAAGGCCTACCTTCAAACTCAGTTCCTCTTTGCTTGACATCATAGGAAAATCAAAATAAATCAACCAAGATCTCAGAAAAATATTGTAGACCTCCACAAGTCTGCTTCATCCTTGGAAGCAATTTCCAAATGCCTGAAGGTATCAGGTCCATCTGTACAAACAATAGTAGTATAAACAAGTATAAACACCATGGGATCACGCAGCCATCATACCGCTCAGGAAGGAGACACATTCTGTCTCCTAGAGATGAACATACTTTGGTGCGAAAAGTGCAAATCAATCCCAGAACAACAGCAAAGGACCTTGTGAAGATTCTGGAGGAAACAGGTGAAAAGTATCTATATCCACAGTAAAACGAGTCCTATATCGACATAACCTGAAAGGTTGCTCAGCAAGGAAGCTGAGTGTGCTCCAAAACCGGCATAAAAAAACAGACTACGGTTTGCAACTGCACATGGGGACAAAGATCATACTTTTTGGAGAAATGTCCTCTGGTCTGATGAAACAAAAATATAACTTTTTGGCCATAATGACCATTGTTATGTTTGGAAGAAAAACGGTGAGGCTTGCAAGCCAAAGAACACCATCCCAACTTTGAAGCACGGGGGTGGTAGAATCATGTTGTGGGGGTGCTTTGCTGCAGGAGGGACTGGTGCACTTCACAAAATAGATGGCATCATGAGGATAGAAAATTATGTGGATATATTGAAGCAACATCTCAAGACATCAGTCAGGAAGTTAAAGCTTGGTCGCAAATGGGTCTTCAAATGGACAATGACCCCAAGCATACTTCCAAAGTTGTGGCAAAATGGCTTAAGGACAACAAAGTCAAGGTATTGGAGTGGCCATCACAAAGCCCTGACCTCAATCCTATAGAACATTTGTGGGCAGAACTGAAAAGGCGTGTGCAAGCAAGGAGGCCTACAAACCTGACTCGGTTACAACAGCTATGTCAGAAGGAATGGGCCAAAATTCACCCAACTTATTGTGGGAAGCTTGTGGAAGGCTACCCGAAACGTTTGACCCATGTTAACCAATTTAAAGGCAATGTTACCAAATATTAATTGAGTGTATGTAAACTTCTGACCCACTGGAAATGTGATGAAAGAAATAAAAGCTGCATGCTTTCTACTATTATTCTGACATTTCACATTCTTAAAATGTAACCTAAACTGACCTAAAACAGGGAATTTTTACTTGGATTAAATGTCAGGAATTGTGAAAATTTTAGTTTAAATGTATTTGGCTAAGGTGTATGTAAACTTCCGACTTCAACTCTATATCTGACAGATATAAGAAAGATCAGGAAACGTTTTTTTAACATATATTACATGTATTTAACCCCTTATGTATAAACAGTTTCCATATATACTTACATACATTTTTTCAACTGGTACTGGGGGACCTTCAGACGAGTCTTGGTGTGTAGCCCAAACTGTTCGGACGCTAAAGACAGAAGTTGGTAGATCGGCTGTACCGACTTCAGATGAGTCCCAAGACACTTGTGAGGGTTGTAGAGCATTGTGTTTGTGAGGGTCTCATCTTTCCCTAGATGGGTCATAATAGTTTGTACCGTTCGGACGCTACAGGCAATTTTGTGAGAGGATCGATTTTTGGGATGTCTCATGGTCTGACAAACATCGCTCTAGCTCTGTCACTTTTCACCACAGATGCAGAAGTTCGACATAGACGGATGCAGTGGATTGAGACGCAGCCCATGCAAAAAAACATATCTCTAGCTTAAACTGACAGATTTTTATGATGATTGTTGTGTTATGCTAATTAGATCTTCCGCGGGGTGCAGACATCGACCTTAGGGGCTTTTAAAGAGATTAGAGGTGAAAGGGTTTGGGTCATCTTTACAAAAAACAAACCAGCAGAAATGCTTGGAGATTGGCAGCTAAAGTAATTTATTTCTAACCACTTCCTCCCACCTTACTATTTTTATAACTAAGACTCTATTTATAGAGTGTAAACAGGAATGTAGGAAAACGAGTTTGATGGGCTATGGCGTTCCAATTAGTATGCATCTTACATCTTACTTTGTGTTGTCAAGCAGATTGCATCAAGTTAAGTTCACCTCATCATACTTTCATGCATTGTTTTCTTAACGGCTCCCACTGCTTGATAAGATCAGGTTGGATTAGTTCATAAAATATATTTGTCTCTATAAGAGCTGATGTGTGTGTGTGTAAGGGGGGGTCCTCTAAACTATATTTTAGTTTTGGGGGACTTAGTACGCCTCTGTCATTTGCCTACCTTGAGTTAAATATGGAAGCACTCTCAGTAGTGTAACCGTTTACACTAAACAACCAATCACATTCCCTAGCACTTCCTTTACTGCCGCAGGCTCTCACCGTCAGCGGATGGGTTAGCCAACTGTTCACAGAGTGGGCCAATCAGGTTACAGATCTGTTACTCAAGGCCGGCCTTCCTAGCATGCCGATATCAGAAGGAAAATATAAAGTGCTTTGACTGCTCTAGAGGGAGGTAGATTCATTTGACTGCTATAGTCAGTGGTATATTCAGTGTTTTACCACAGAATATTGAGAGTGTGTTGTATCAGAAAGAGACATGGCATGTACAGACTGTATGAAGGCGTCAGATTTCTCTATTGATAAAAAAGGAATCAAGTGAGTTAATTATTCTTGTTTGTGTTATTACAGCTGATTATCATGACCTTGATAATCAGCTGTAAGCAATGATAGCAGTCACATGGAATTATACTAACAGAAAAAACTTTTTTTTTTCAGGAAGAGAAACTGGAGGACAAGGATACGATATCTCTTGAAGATCACCTCTTCTTCAAAATCCATGGCAAGAAGAAGATCTTACAGGTAAGGCTCAGGGGTCTGAATCATGTAGTATTATGGATGTAAATTAGGGAGTACCATAAGGCTCCATATCCTAATAATGATCACCCTTAATATATGTATCTAAAAGCAGTAATTACAACTACTTGTATACAAGTAGTAGTATACAAGTAGTTTTTACTACTTGTATACTGCTACTACTACTACTACTACTACTACAGGCCTCTAATGTGACTGTTCTCTCCTTCCTAAGGCCAACAGTGGATGAAGTCAACCAATGGGCACAGTCACTTGACAAACTCCTGAGTCACAAATGTAAATGCCATGTCTTTTATAGCTCCTATGATATCAGCATGACTGTATGAAATGGACACAAATGTTATAGAGTGAAAATGTATATGAATGAAGTGAGTCATCTTGAAGTACATTTGGATCTAAACTGCACCTCTGATTGGTTGATATTTGACCGTTCTCAACTCAGCTTGAAGACATTCTACTGCTTGAGAGCTGCTTTGACATTCTCTCTCCTTCCCTCCCTCCTCTCCTGCAGATGGAAAGGCAGCATTTCGGATCTTCCTGAAGTCAGAGTTCTGTGAGGAGAATATAGAGTTTTGGACAGCCTGTGAGGAGTTCAGGACCATCTCGTCTCTAGAGAAACTGTCGTCGAGGGCCAGAAGCATCTATGAAGAGTTCATCCAGTGTGATGCTCCTAAAGAGGTGAGTTTTCCTTTCACTACGTTCAGTAGTCATTCTTAAAGTGCTGATATTAAGCAACAATCTTATAATAAAAATATGGTAACGATAAAGTGATAGTTATGTTTCTTATTTCCAAACAACTTATATCTAATGCCAATGTGTGATCACTCTGAATGTACAAAGACTTATTGGTGTTGTTGTCTATTTGGTTGCAGATCAACCTGGACTACCAAACGAAAGATGCTATCATCCAGAGCCTGTGTCTGCCCAGCCTGACGTGTTTCCTGTTGGCCCAGAAGAAGGTGTTCAGCCTGATGGAGAACAACTCGTACCCTCGCTTCATCCACTCTGAGCTCTACAAGGAACTTTGTGCCATTGCCAGGGGAGAGGGGCAATATCTCAAGTCTTAAGATTAACCACTTTGAAGGATTGTCTATGCAGTCACACATTACATGTTGAGCCATGCGGTCAATGGCAATGCTGTAGTGCACTATTTATAAACAGTACTGTAATGTAGGAAGTACAGTGAATAACTAAATAGCTTTTCGTTTACATTTTAAAAATGTAAATTCAACTTTGTGCATCCTGCTTTTGAGGATTGAGACAAAACAATGCAGATCAGACATA
This sequence comes from Salmo salar, assembly GCF_965601325.2. Lineage (NCBI taxonomy): Eukaryota > Metazoa > Chordata > Actinopteri > Salmoniformes > Salmonidae > Salmo > Salmo salar. The sequence continues at coordinate 18,903,571 of NC_138313.1, read as the reverse complement.
AAGTCATTGATATTGGCTTAAAATGGAACTGCCCATCCTGTTGTTTGAAACTGCAGTTGAGTTAATTTCACCGAACACCAGTACCGGTAAATAATTGTCTAATAACTATTTGCAACTATATGATGTGAGTAAGCACTTTCTGGGACCAGAGGTATAAGTTTAAATTGGTAACTGCTTTGCTGGAGAGCTGAATGGAGGTGAATGTTTTGCATCGCATAAAGGTGTTTACACTAAATATTGTAGCGGATGTTGCTTCAAACCAGGGATGGGCAGACCTTTTGGTTTGAGGCCAACATCGGGATTTCGAAATTCAACGGAGGGCCGCACAGATATAGTTATTTGATATAGTTATTTGCAGTTATTTGAAAATATATAGGTCCATTATACATTCTACATATTTTCTATGTAGTTTTTTTTTTTTAACCCCCTGCAGTTCATTGTGGGTGAACTTACTGTAAATAAAACAATAGGCAAAGGTATGGTGGCAGCTGGACTGCAATACTATGGTTCTTTTTTTATTTTGTTGAATACATACATGTCCAATGTCAAGTCTAATAAAATATTGAATTCAGAACATTTCCAGTTATTGGGCCTCGAAGGCTTTAACACTGTGTTTTTAATTATAAAAAGAACTCCAAGTCATAACAAACCATCATGTCAATGACAGGATCAACTCTACAGTACGTTTTACCTTGCAACTTCACAGCAGTACCTTGAGTCAGCTGAGGAAGGGGGTGTTTTGGTGTAAAGAGATTACATATATGAGGCCTTCCCATTCTGCTCCCTTCCAGACCAAATATTTACTCAAACACAAAATGTCAATGATATAAATACCTGCATCATATCAATTCCCTTTCCTCACAACTCCTGGATGAAATCTATCTACTGTACTCTACCAGACAAATTGTCTGCACAACATCATCTGCACAACACATAATTTGGCTTCCAGTGGAACAGTGCTCACGCAGCGGGATGGGGTCATATGAATAAGAGGTTCCAGTAAAAATGGTGTTGTGTTCCTGAAAAAAAAGATCATGACTGACGCAATGTACAATATCTCTGTGCCTCTGATTATGGGGATGTGCAGACTTTGTGTTAATCCCCTGACATGACAAAGTGTTGTTGGTACAGATGAGCATGAACTCATAATAAAAGCTGACACTGAGAAGACAGCTGTCCGGTACTACTAGGACACATGGCCTCTGTTATGATATTTGACAGGGCAACTATGGGACCATTTCTCACCATACACATCTCAACCCAAACAGACCCAAAATAACTCCATACGCTCCTAACATGCAGGCATAATAAGACATCCATCTAACACATTATCCCAAATAGACCAAACATAGCTCAATATGTTTCTTAGCAGCAGGCTAAATGTTTTGCAAAGGGTAAGTTTTTTCACACTAAACTTCCAGTCAAAACTTAGCAAGAACTATTGTCGTTGGTTTTGGTCGTTTAATTTGACACAAACAGTTTAACCATCCTAACAATGACCATTTAGACTGCCCGCCTAAGAATTTCATACACAGCAGAAAAAAAACTGTAATTAACTCCAATGACTGTAATTTTCTCAATTTTTAAGGGAAAGTATACATTTTATTAATGAAGTAATATATATACACTGCTCAAAATAATAAAGGGAACACTTAAACAACACAATGTAACTCCAAGTCAATCACACTTCTGTGAAATCAAACTGTCCACTTAGGAAGCAACACTGATTGACAATAAATGTCACATGCTGTTGTGCAAATGGAATAGACAACAGGTGGAAATTATAGGCAATTAGCAAGACACCCCCAATAAAGGAGTGGTTCTGCAGGTGGGGATCACAGACCACTTCTCAGTTCCTATGCTTCCTGGCTGATGTTTTGGTCACTTTTGAATGCTGGCGGTGCTTTCACTCTAGTGGTAGCATGAGACGGAGTCTACAACCCACACAAGTGGCTCAGGTAGTGCAGCTCATCCAGGATGGCACATCAATGCGACCTGTGGCAAGAAGGTTTGCTGTGTCTGTCAGCGTAGTGTCCAGAGCATGGAGGCGCTACCAGGAGACAGGCCAGTACATCAGGAGACGTGGAGGAGGCCGTAGGAGGGCAACAACCCAGCAGCAGGACCGCTACCTCCGCCTTTGTGCAAGGAGGAGCAGGAGAAGCACTGCCAGAGCCCTGCAAAATGACCTCCAGCAGGCCACAAATATGCATGTGTCTGCTCAAACGGTCAGAAACAGACTCCATGAGGGTGGTATGAGGGCCCGACGTCCACAGGTGGGGGTTGTGCTTACAGCCCAACACCGTGCAGGACGTTTGGCATTTGCCAGAGAACACCAAGATTGGCAAATTCGTCACTGGCGCTCTGTGCTCTTCACAGATGAAAGCAGGTTCACACTGAGCACGTGACAGACGTGACAGAGTCTGGAGACGCTTTGGAGAACATTCTGCTGCCTGCAACATCCTCCAGCATGACCGGTTTGGCGGTGGGTCAGTCATGGTGTGGGGTGGCATTTCTTTGGGGGGCTGCACAGCCCTCCATGTGCTCGCCAGAGGTAGCCTGACTGCCATTAGGTACCGAGATGCGATCCTCAGACCCCTTGTGAGACCATATGCTGGTGCGGTTGGCCCTGGGTTCCTCCTAATGCAAGACAATGCTAGACCTCATGTGGCTGGAGTGTGTCAGCAGTTCCTGCAAGAGGAAGGCATTGATGCTATGGACTGGCCCGCCTGTTCCCCAGACCTGAATCCAATTGAGCACATCTGGGACATCATGTCTTGCTCCATCCACCAACGCCACGTTGCACCACAGACTGTCCAGGAGTTGGCGGATGCTTTAGTCCAGGTCTGGGAGGCGATCCCTCAGGAGACCATCCGCCACCTCATCAGGAGCATTCCCAGGCGTTGTAGGGAGGTCAAACAGGCATGTGGAGGCCACACACACTACTGAGCCTCATTTTCACTAGTTTTAAGGACATTACATCAAAGTTGGATCAACCTGTAGTGTGGTTTTCCACTTTAATTTTGAGTGTGACTCCAAATCCAGACCTCCATGGGTTGATAAATTTGATTTCCATTGATTATTTTTGTGTGATTTTGTTGTCAGCACATTCAACTATGTAAAGAAAAAAGTATTTAATAAGATTATTTATTTCATTCAGATCTAGGATGTGTTGTTTAAGTGTTCCCTTTATTTTTTTGAGCAGTATATATATATATATATTGGAGTCATTAAAACTCGTTTTTCAACCACTCCACAAATGTCTTGTTAACAAACTATAATTTTGGCAAGTCGGTTAGGACATCTACTTTGTGCATGACACAAGTAATTTTTCCAACATTTGTCTACAGATTATTTCACTTATAATTCACTTTATCACAATTCCAGTGGGTCAGAAGTTTACATACACTAAGTTGACTGGGTCTGATGAAACAATAATATACCTGTTTGGCCATAATGACCATCATTATGTATGGAGGAAAAAGGGGGAGGCTTGCAAGCCGAAGAACACCATACCAACCGTGAAGCACGGGGGTGGCAGCATCATGTTGTGGGGGTGCTTTGCTGCAGGAGGGACTGGTGCACTTCACAAAATAGATGGCATCATGAGGATGGAAAATTATGTGGATATATTAAAGCAACATCTCAAGACATCAGTCAGGAAGTTAAAGCTTGGTCGCAAATGGGTCTTCCAAATGGACAATGACCCCAAGCATACTTCCAAAGTTGTGGCAAAATGGCTTAAGGACAACAAAGTCAAAGTATTGGAGTGGCCATCACAAAGCCCTGACCTCAATCCTATAGAAAATTTGTGGGCACAACTGAAAAAGCGTGTGTGAGCAAGGAGGCCTACAAACCTGACTCAGTTACACCAGCTCTGTCAGGAGGAATGGGCCAAAAATTCACTCAACTTATTGTGGGAAGCTTGTGGAAGGCTACCAGAAACATTTGACCCAAGTTAAACAATTTAAAGGCAATGCTACCAAATACTCATTGAGTGTATGTAAACTTCTGACCCACTGGGAATGTGATGAAAGAAATAAAAGCTGAAATTAATCATTCTCTCTACTATTATTCTGACATTTCAGATTCTTCAAATAAAGTGGTGATCCTAACTGACCTAAGACAGGGTATTATTACTAGGATTAAATGTCAAAAATTGTGAAACACCTTAGCCAAATACATTTAAGCTAAGTTTAGGTAAACTTCCAATTTCAACTGTATATACACTGTTCAAAAGTTTGGGGTCACTTAGAAATGTCCTCGTTTTTGAAAAGCAAATTTTTCAAAAATTTATCAGAAATACTGTGTAGATATTGTTAATGTTGTAAATGACTATTGTAGCTGAAAACGGCAGATTTTTTTATGGAATATCTACATAGGCGTAGAGGCCCATTATCAGCAACCATCACTCCTGTGTTCCAATGGCACGTTGTGTTAGCTAATCCAAGTTTATTATTTTGAAAGAGTAATTGATCATTACAAAACCCTTTTTGCAATTATACAGTTAAACTGCTGTTCTGATTAAAGAAGCAATACAACTGGCTTTTAGACTAGTTGAGTATCTGGAGCATCAGCATTTGTGGGTTCGTTTACAGGCTCAAAATGGCTATAAACAAAGACCTTTCTTCTGAAACTCGTCAGTCTATGCTTGTTCTGAGAAATGAAGGCTATTCCATGTGAGAAATTGCCAAAAAACTGAAGATCTCGTACAACGCTGTGTGCTACTCCCTTCACAGAACAGCACTAACTGGCTGTAACCAGAATAGAAAGAGTGGGAGGCCCCAGTGCACAACTGAGCAAGACGACAAGTACATTAGAGTGTCTAGTTTGAGAAACAGACACCTCGCAAGTCCTTAACTGGCAAATTCATTAAATAGTACCAGCAAAACACCAGTCTCAATGTCAACAGTGAAGAGGTGAATCCGGGATGCTGGCCTTCTAGGCAGAGTTGCAAAGAAAAAGCCATATCTCAGACTGGCCAATAAAAATATTAAGATGGGAAAAAGAACACAGACACTGGACAGAGGAACTCTGCTTAGAAGGCCAGCATCCCAAATGCAGTGATTTGAGCTATCCGACTGGCCAGCACCTTAAACGCACTCAATTTACATTTTTGTCATTTTGCAGACGATCTTTTGCAGAGCCACTTACAGTAGTGAGTTCAACCCTGGCACTGCAAGCACCATGCGCTACTAACTAAGCCACACGGGAGATCAATTTAGCCACAGATCTCCCAATCGGGTAGGCAGTTTGTCTTTCAGACTAATAAATGAGTTAAAAATATGCACACGTCACTTACCCAGTAGGGCTTCTGAATCAAGTTCACCAACCAAGTTTTTATTGTTGACTTTTCTACAAAAATGTTTGGTGACCAACTATGAATGCCTTGAGGATTGACCGGTTGGCGACCACTGACCTAAAGCATTCTAACTTGGTGTGGTGGTACGCTCATGTAAGACCTGTGGTGGAAAAAGTACCCAATTGTCATACTTGAGTAAAAGATACTTGAGCCATTTTCTATTAAGGTAAGTAAAATCATACTTGAGTCAAGTCTAAAACTATTTGGTATCAAAAGTAAATGCAGTTGCTAAAATATACTTAAGTATCAAAAAGTAAAATAATGAATAGTTTAAAGTTCCTTATGTTAAGCAAACCAGACTACACAATTATTATTATTTTTTTAATTTACGCAAAGCCAGGGTCACATTCCAACACTCAGACATAATTTACAAACAAAGCATTTGTGTTTAGTGAGTCCGCCAGATCAGAGGCAGTAGGGATGTTCTCTTGATAGGTGTATGAATTGGACCATTTTACATTTTCAATGCTTTGCAGGATTGTAACAAGTACTTTTGGGTGCCAGGGAAAATGTATGTAAAAAGTACATTCTTTTCTTTAGGAATGTAGTTGTCAAAAATATAAATAGTAAAGTACAGATACCCCAAAAAACTACTTTAAAGTATTTTTACACCACTGTTTAAGACTGAGTGGCACTTGTTTATCTAAAGATAGGGGGCGCTTATATTTGTCATGTTTCAAACATGTACACTCCGATGGTTAAGTCGTGGCCAGGGATCAGACATTATTGACGGCGACCCTGGAGCAATTAGGGTTAAGTGCCTTGCTCAAGGGCAGATTGACAGATTTACCTAGTCAGTTCAGGGATTCAAACTAGCAACCTTTCAGTTACTGGCCCAATGGTCTATCCGCTAGGCTACCCAACAACTATTAAAAACAACACACTTGACCATGTAGGCCACAATGATGAAATGCAATTAACAATAAAACTACAGCATGTTCAAACATCTAAACATTTTATTATGAAAATAAGACAAGCCCATTTAAACATATCTTTCCAGGCATGCATTACAGCTGAAGGGTAGACCTGGGTGGGACAGTCAACACAGTTCTCTGTCCCACCGCCTGTGCTCGTGTCTGGCGGGGGTCACAGGATACAATTGTGTGGAGAGGGTCCATGGCCTTTCACATGAATAAGATGACTGACAAGAGCGTGTGTTTGTGGGGTCACTTTGCTTCCTGGACTTTTTTGGCACTCTGCTTCTCTTTTGCCTGGGGAGCAGAACACACAAATACATGAAATAGTTTAGCGCCAGTGAGCAGGTGTCTATGATAGGTTAATACTACCCTCTAGTGGGCATCAGTTGTATATCAAGAACAACACTCAAATTAGTTCAGAACAGGAGTTGGAATGGTAATTATATATCGTTACGGTGTTCTGACCATGGCAGAAAAAAAAAAACATTCTGAACCAGTTCGAACCACAAAAAGGTTAATATTTTTCCTTTTCGCAAATTTTTATTTACCTGTGAAATCAACATTGTTTTTACATTTTGCTCATTAAAATGCACTCCAATTAGCACAGAGAAGCTCGCTGTGAAACAGGTAAGATAGTTGTTTAGATGTTTGATTGGTGAGAAAAGCGCAGGTGCAAGATGCGACTGAAATTTCATGGGTGGGGAGAGAGCGAGAGAGAGGGGTGGACATTGAGGGGGCTTGGCATGAAGCGCTGATCATCATGGAGTGAATTGGAAAGTGTTTAGACTACTACAAGCAATAACTTCACCAAATGACATAGACATTAGGAATATTTTTGGAACTAAAAATGACATTACCAGTTCTCAAGACTGGAGTGGTGCCATGAAAATAACCTCTCCCTCAATGTCAACAAAACAAAGGAGCCGATTGTTGACTACAGGATATAGAGGGAGCACACCCCCCCCCCACATCCACAAACAGCGCCACGGTGGAGATGGTCAAAAGCTTCAAGTTCCTTGGCGTGCACATCACTGAGGGCCTGAAATGGTCCCACCACACCGACACTGTGGTGAAGGTAGAACAACAGCACCTCTTCAACCTCAGGCAGCTGAAGAAATTAGGCATGGCCCCTAATACCCGGTGTTATAGGAAGCCCAAGAAGATCATTAAGGACCTCAGCCACCCGATCCAATGTCTGATCACTCTGCTAGCAGATAGAAGGTCAAGGTGCATCAGAGCCAGGAACAAGACACTGAGAAACAGCTTCTATCACCAGGCCATCAGACTGTTGAACAGCCATCACTAACCAGCTACCTGCCCAGTACTCTGCCCTACACCTTTTGTATTTGTTAGGGATCATCATTAGCTGTTGCCAGTAAAACCACCATACAATATACATGTGTGTAGAGTGTGTGTGCAAGTGTCTGTGTGCGTGTATTTCTCTTCACAGTCCCTGCTGTTCCATGAGGTGTGTTTATTAGTCGGATTCTACTACTTGCATCAGTTACCTGATCATTGACTACAGCTCAGCGTTCAACAATATAGTGCCCTCAAAGCTCTTCACTAAGCTAAGGACTCTGGGACTAAACACCTCCCTCTCCAACTGGATCCTGGACTTCCTGATGGGCCGCCCCAAGGTGGTGAGGGTAGGTAACAACACATCTGCCATGCTGATCCTCAACACGGGGGCCCCTCAATGGTGCGTGCTCAGTCCCCTCCTGTACTCCCATTTCACTCATGACTGCACGGCCAGGCACGACTCCAACACCATCATTCTTTTGACGACACAACAGCGGTAGGCCTGATCACCGACAATGATGAGACAGCCTATAGGGAGGTCAGAGACCTGGCCGTGTGGTGCCAGGATAACAACCTCTCCTTCAACGTGATCAAGACAAAGGAGATGATTGTGGACTACAGGAAAAGGAGGACCAAGCACAGCCCCATTCTCATCGACGGGGCTGTAGTGGAGCAGGTTGAGAGCTTCAAGTTCCTTGGTGTCCACGTCAAACTATCATGGTCCAAACACACAAAGACAGTTGTGAAGAGGGCACGACAAAGCTTATTTCACCTAAGGAGACTGAAAAGATTTGGCATGGGTCCTCAGATCCTCAAAAAGACCTACAGCTGCACCAGAGTGCATCCTGACTGGTTGCATCACTGCTGGGTATGGCAACTGCTCGGCCTCCGACCACAGAGAGCAGTACATATGGCCCAGGACATCACTGGGAGAATTTCTGCGATCCAGGACCTCTATACCAGGTGGTGTCAGAGGAAGGCCCTAAAAATTGTCAGACTCCAGCCACCCTAGTCATAGACTGTACTCTCTGCACAGCAAGTGGTACCAGAGCACCAAGTCTAGGTCCTAAAGGCTTCTTAACAGCTTCTACCCCCAAGCCATAAAAATCAAACAGCTGTGTGTGCAAGCTACCCAGACTATTTGCGTTGTCATCGTCGTCCCCCACCCCCTCTTTTACACTGCTGCTAATCTGGTTATTATCTATGCATAGTTACTTTACTACCTCAACTAACCTGTGCCCCCGCACATTGACTCTGTACCGGTACCCCCTGTATATAGCCACGATACTGTTATCCTAAAAAACGTACCCGATTTAATCTGGTTACTAATCCTACCCAGTAACTAGAATATGCATATACTTATTATATATGGATAGAAAACACCCTAAAGTTTCTAAAACTGTTTGAATGGTGTCTGTGAGTATAACAGAACTCAAATGGCAGGTCAAAACCTGAGAGATTCCTTTACAGGAAGTGGCCTGTCTGACCATTTCTGGAACTTCTTTGCCATCTCTATCTTTTACAAAGGATCTCTGCTCTAACGTGACACTTCCTACGTCGTCCATAGGCGCTCAGAGCCCGGGAAAAACCTGAATGTCGTCATCCCAGCCCCAGGCTGAAACACATTATCGCCTTTCTCAAGTGGCCGATCAAGGGACTGTGGGCTTAGGCGCGTGACCTGGCCGGCCCCGTCTTTGTGATTTTTTTCCTCTGTTTGCCGAAAAGGAGATTCCCGGTCGGAATATTATCGCTTTTCTACGAGAAAAATGGCATAAAAATTGATTTTAAACAGCGGTTGACATGCTTCGAAGTACGGTAATGGAATATTTAGAATTTTTTTGTCACGAATTGCGCGCGACCCTTCTTTACCATTTCGGATAGTGTCTGGAACGCACTAACAAAACACCGCTATTCGGATATAACGATGGATTATTTTGGACCAAACCAACATTTGTTATTGAAGTAGCAGTCCTGGGAGTGCATTCTGACAAAGACAACAAAAGGTAATCAAACTTTTATAATAGTAAATATGATTATGGTGAGTGCTAAACTTGCCGGGTGTCTAAATAGCTAGCCCGTGATGCCTGGGCTATGTACTTAGAATATTGCAAAATGTGCTTTCACCAAAAAGCTATTTTAAAAATCGGACATATCGAGTGCATAGAGGAGGTCTGTATCTATAATTCTTAAAATAATTGTTATGCTTTTTGTGAACGTTTAACGTGAGTAATTTAGTAAAATGTTAGCGAATTCCCCGGAAGTTTGCTAGTTCTGAACGTCACATGCTAATGTAAAAAACTGGTTTTTGATATAAATATGAACTTGATTGAACAAAACATGCATGTATTGTATAACATAATGTCCTAGGGTTGTCATCTGATGAAGATCATCAAAGGTGAGTGCTGCATTTAGCTGTCTTCTGGGTTTTGGTGACATTATATGCTGGCTTGAAAAATGGGTGTCTGATTATTTCTGGCTTGGTACTCTGCTGACATAATCTAATGTTTTGCTTTCGTTGTAAAGCCTTTTTGAAATCGGACAGTGTGGTTAGATTAACGAGAGTCTTGTCTTTAAATAGCTGTAAAATAGTCATATGTTTGAGAAATTGAAGTAATAGGATTTTTAAGGTTTTGAAAATCGCGCCACAGGCTTAAAGTGGCTGTTACGTAGGTGGGACGAATTCGTCCCGCCTAGCCCAGAGAGGTTTTAAGAAGCTTTATTATGGACCGACTTATCCCCATCCTAGCTACTGTTGTATCAACCAGTGGCGGTCAGTGCCGCTTAAGACGAGGGCGGACAGTTTTTTTCCCCCCCACGAGCATAGCCTTATCTATTACAGCATAGTGGATAACTGCCATTCATATTCCATACACCCAGTTCAATGCAACAGCGATAGGTTTAGGCTACTAAATGATAATCGAGTTTTCCCTATACCCATCATGAGGTTGCTACAATCTAGCCTATGAAAAAAAGATTACAACGTAAAGTTTACACACAGGTCGAGAGACAAATTTGAAGTGACAGACAGTGACATTCAATACCGCCTTGCACATTCTTGCCTGCATCTAGCTGATATAGGTGTAATCATTAGTCCAACAGTTGCAAACAAGAGTTTCTATTGGACAAATTCAGGTATGTCTATCCCCATTTTGTTCTGTTTAAGTAACATTCTTCATCAGAAATCAGCCGAATGAATACACCCCTGATCACACTTAAAAATATAGTTCTCATAACAGCCACGTTGTATTCCTTTTCTTCCCTTGTGGACTTCAGTGCACAACAAATCAGCTGTATGTGACCAGGCAACAAAGAATTCAAAGCCAAACCTCTACAGCCTTTATTGTTGTCACCATATTAGCTAAACTAATTTCATAGTCAGCATTGCTAATAGAACGTGTTAGTAAACCCTCTAAAATCATAGAGTAACATTAGTGTACAGTCAGTAAGTAGTTATACCGGCAGGCCCCGGTGGCAATAAATTAGTAATAGCAAAAGCTTACCTTGACTTGGCAGAGTTCCAGTGTTGTGTTAGATAGCCAGCTAGCTAACATAGCATCCCTCTGTTTGAGTAGGCTAAACTAGCTAGCTACATTTGCTAGGTAAGTGAAACAAAAATAATTACATTTTTAAAAAACACTGTTAAACTATTGTCTCTCTCCAAGTAAACTAAACACCACATTGTATACAGTGCAGTGCTAGCTAGCAGTAGCTCATGCTTTCAGTACTAGATTAATTCTCGGATCCTTTGATTGGGCGGACAACATGTCAGTTCATGCTGTAGAGCTCTGATAGGCTGGAGAACTTCCAGAGGACGTCCTCCAGCCTGTCATAATTACAGTGCAAGTCTATGAAGGGGGTGAGAACCATGAGCCTCCTAGGTTTTGTATTGAAGTCCATGTACCCAGGGGAGGACGGAAGCTAGGTGTCCTCCGGCTACACCATGGTGCTACCCTACAGAGTACCGTTGACCTTTGCAAAATAGTGTTTTAAATCAGTCATTTGGTGACGTGGTAATATTTAGTATAGCTTTATCTAAAAACGGACAACTTTGAATGTTTTAGAACTTATGAAATTCACTGAGGATGGCCCTCCCCTTAATCCTCTGAGGAGCCTCCAATGGTATTAACATGGTTTTGACCATGACAGTTTACAATCCAGGGTTATTCCAAGCAGTTTAGTCACCTCTACTTGCTCAATTTCCACATTATTCATTACAAAATTTAGTTGAGGTTTAGGGTTTAGTGAATGATTTGTCCCAAATACAATGCTTTACGTTTTTGAAATATTTAGGACTAACTTATTCCTTGCCACCCATTCTGAAACTAACTGCCGCTTCTTGTTAAGCGTGGCAGTCATTTCAGTCACTGTAGTAGCTGACATGTATAGTGCCGAGTCATCTGCATAAATAGACACTCTGGCTTTACTTAAAGCCAGTGGCATGTAATTAGTAATGTTTGAAAAAAAAATACAAGGGCCTAGAGAGCTGCAGTGGGGAATTCCTGATTCAACCTGGATTATGTTGGAGGCTTTCATTAAATAACACACTGTTCTGTTAGACAGGTAACTCTTTATCCACAATATAGCAGGGGGTGTAAATCCATAACGTATTCGTTTTTCCAGCAGCAGACTATGGTTGATAATGTCAAAAGCTGCACTGAATCCTAACAAAACACTCCCAACAATATTTTTAGCATCAATCTCTCTCAGCCAGTCAGTCATTTGTGTAAGTGCCCTGCTTATTGAATGTCCTTCCCTATAAGCGTGCCGAAAGTCTGTTTAAAGTAAACTAGCATTGTATCAGGTCAAACAATTATTTCCCAAATATTACTACGGTTTGGTAGCAGGCTGATTGGTCAGCTATTTGAGCCAGTTAAGGGGGATCACTATTCTTGGGTAGCAGAATGACTTTTGCTTCCCTCCAGGCCTGAGGGCACACACTTTCTAGTAGGCTTAGATTGAAGATGTGGCAATATCATCTGCTATTATCCTCAGTAATTCTCCATCCAAGTTATCAGACCCCGGTGGCTTGTATTTGTTGATAGACAACTTATTTTTCACCGCTTCCACAACCACTTCACAGAATTCAAAATGACAATGCTTGTCTTTCATAATTTGATCAGTTATACTTGGATGTGTAGTGTCAGTGTTTGTTGCTGGCATGTCATGATTACGTTTGAGACTAATGCCCCCATGTATATAGAGACATTGAACACTGGTCACTTCACATACTGTTGTTTATTTACTGTGCATGTATGTATATACTGTATTCTCAATGTAGGTCATCCTAATATACCTACTACTGTGCATACCATTTTATTTTCCAAATTATATACTGTCTATACACACACACACATACACACCATATATTTATAATTTATCGTTCAGGCATTTCTTGTTTTGATTTGTATTTGCTAGACATTCTGTTACACTGTTGGAACTAGTAACATAAGCATTTCGCTGCACCTGCTATAATACCTGCAAATCTTTTTATGCAACCAATAAACTTGATTTGAAAATAAAAGGTTCTGTTTTGTTCACGGTTCCATTTCTCAAAAAAATGTGTTCTTGTTCAGTTTTGTTCCCCTCGTACAGAACTCAAAATTGTGCATTTAACACAACGGTTTGTAGAGTACCTTCAAATATCATAACATAAAATAATATTATACACCAAATTCACATTCCTGGCCTCAGCTGTTCCTCACCTTTTCCACCAATGGTATCAACTGCTGGTATTCTGCCAGTGTCTTCAGTAGTTCCATGATGAAGGGTAGGTAGTTGTGCTTTCTTCGGATGTTTTCGATCTACATCAAAAAATATGTATACACACAATGTTCGAGAAAAACATCAAGCGTTATACTATAGTATTGAAATGACTGCATATCTTCTAAAATGCCCATATTATATTATCTGACAGCTATAAACCCACGGTCAGCGAGCATACCTTGTATCGTTGGAGCTTCTGATTCTCCTCGTCGATCAGCAGCTGATACTTTGCGATTTCTGATTGGATGGAGCTGAGGAGGGTGCTGCTCTGGTCTGTGTCCATTGGCTCTTCCTGGAGAAATGGTGAGACAGAATTCCCATTCGGTCAAATGTCAAACCAGATTTTAGTTTGCCGGACAATTGCGAGATTTACCAGCCATATCAAATAGAAACCCATCTGAATACCACCACGTGTAGGGTAATGTTTTTTTAGGAGTGTCCACTGCAACCACATGGAAGAGACTGTAGTTATTATGCAAGGAAGATTGTTAGCCGACGAGGTGAATAGAACAATGCACGTCTCTCTGTCCATCTGGGTTGTAAAAATCCTCAGTTTTTTATAAATTTATATTTCCACTTGTATGTGCCTTCATCCTTTATACAGTTGCTAGTTAACCAGCTAGCTTGATTTGTACTGTTTTGGGCATTTTTAAGCAAGCTAGATTAGAGGAAGAGAAGGAAGCAATATCACTTCAGCTAAATAGTCCTCCTTGATGGACATTTCTGTAAATTGTCTTTTAGGTAGATTAATCTAGCAAAACGTCACAAAATACCTGAACATTTGTCACCTGCTTGCATACAGCCATGTCTGTCACAGACTCACTTGTGCCGGGAAACTTTGCGGCTGCTACCATGACACTATGTTGCAAGTTTGTCAGTGAGAGCGCAAATTCAAGACAAGACAGGCAGAGAAGACGCGAATGAAATACAACCTCCCCTAATTTGATTTATAGAGAATATTTATCTCATCCAAATTATTATATGTCGGTGTTTATTCATTTATAATCAGCAAAAAGCAGTCAATAACCGGCTAACGGAAATTCTGGGATGACACTAACAGTACTAAACACAGATAGGATAGATGTTTCTTTCATCATAAGCAGACATTTTAAAGGACTTGATCAAAAGCAGTGACATGGGTGGAAGTCTATTAATGGCCTTGGTGGCAGGTACAGTGCCTTGCGAAAGTATTCGGCCCCCTTGAACTTTGACCTTTTGCCACATTTCAGGCTTCAAACATAAAGATATAAAACTGTAATTTTTTGTGAAGAATCAACAACAAGTGGGACACAATTATGAAGTGGAACGAAATTTATTGGATATTTCAAACTTTTTTAACAAATAAACTAAAATTGGCCGTGCAAAATTATTCAGCCCCCTTAAGTTAATACTTTGTAGCGCCACCTTTTGCTGCGATTACAGCTGTAAGTCGCTTGGGGTATGTCTATCAGTTTTGCACATCGAGAGACTGACATTTTTGCCCATTCCTCCTTGCAAAACAGCTTCAGCTCAGTGAGGTTGGATGGAGAGCGTTTGTGAACAGCAGTTTTCAGTTCTTTCCACAGATTCTCGATTGGATTCAGGTCTGGACTTTGACCATTCTAACACCTGGATATGTTTATTTGTGAACCATTCCATTGTAGATTTTTCTTTATGTTTTGGATCATTGTCTTGTTGGAAGACAAATCTCCATCCCAGTCTCAGGTCTTTTGGCTCCATCCATCTTCCCATCAATTTTAACCATTTTCCCTGCCCCTGCTGAAGAAAAGCAGGCCCAAACCATGATGCTGCCACCACCATGTTTGACAGTGGGGATGTTGTGTTCAGGGTGATGAGCTGTGTTGCTTTTACGCCAAACATAACGTTTTGCATTGTTGCCAAAAAGTTCGATTTTGGTTTCATCTGACCAGAGCACCTTCTTCCACATGTTTGGTGTGTCTCCCAGGTGCCTAGTGGCAAACTTTAAACAACACTTTTTATGGATATCTTTAAGAAATGGCTTTCTTGCCACTCTTCCATAAAGTGCAGATTTGTGCAGTATACGACTGATTGTTGTCCTATGGACAGAGTCTCCCACCTCAGCTGCAGATCTCTGCAGTTCATCCAGAGTGATCATGGGCCTCTTGGCTGCATCTCTGATCAGTCTTCTCCTTATATGAGCTGAAAGTTTAGAGGGACGGCCGGGTCTTCATAGATTTGCAGTGGTCTGATACTCCTTCCATTTCAATATTATCGCTTGCACAGTGCTCCTTGGGATGTTTAAAGCTTGGGAAATCTTTTTGTATCAAAATCCGGCTTTAAACTTCTCCACAACAGTATCTCGGACCTGCCTGGTGTGTTCCTTGTTCTTCATGATGCTCTCTGCGCTTTAAAACGGACCTCTGAGACTATCACAGAGCAGGTGCATTTATACGGAGACTTGATTACACACAGGTGGATTCTATTTATCATCATTAGTAATTTAGGTCAACATTGGATCATTCAGAGATCCTCACTGAACTTCTGGAGAGAGTTTGCTGCACTGAAAGTAAAGGGGCTGAATAATTTTGCACGCCCAATTTTTCAGTTTTTTATTTGTTAAAAAAAGGTTTGAAATATCCAATAAATTTCGTTCCACTTCATGATTGTGTCCCACTTGTTGTTGATTCTTCACAAAAAATTACAGTTTTATATCTTTATGTTTGAAGCCTGAAATGTGGCAAAAGGTCAAAAAGTTCAAGGGGGCCGAATACTTTCGCAAGGCACTGTAATTGTATAGTCCTGGCCTGAGGGCTGAACCATGAATAACTGCAACACCACTTACCTCTGTTAGCTGGATCTGTAGTTCGGCTATCTTCCTCTTGTAAATCATCTTCCTGTCAGACACAATGGCCATCAGGTTGAAGCGGATCTCTCCCTCACTGTACCTGATAACAGGGACAGAAAATGCAGTTGTTTTACATTTTCTTATAATTGAGTCAGTTAGAAGTTGCGTAGCACAACGAGCAACACAAACAGCAACCATATATGACACTTATTTACCATGGTATATTTACTTGTGAAAAAATATTTACTTCTGTATTCTTTTCTCAATCACTGGCCGAACTGCGTTGATCCAATCGTCCTGGTTGCATACACCTGAAACACAAAACAAGCATAAAGTGTAGATCAGGGATCAATCATCAACTAGATTTAGCCACGGGACGATTGTTCTTGAGAGGATGGTCAGGGGGCCAGAACATAATGACAAATCATTTGCAGACTGCAAATTGACTGCAAGAAGCCCAAACAGATATCATATTTCACTAAAACATCATTTCAAACCTTGCTTAAATTTGTATACGTTGTTGGGGCGGCAGGTAGCCTAGTGGTTAGAGCGTTGGGCCAGTAACCGAAAGGTTGCTAGATCAAATCCCTGAGTTGACATGGTAAAAATCTGTTGTTCTGCCCCTGAACAAGGCAGTTAACTCACTGTTCCTAGGCCGTCATTGTAAATAAGAGTTTGTGCTTAACTGACTTGCCTAGTTAAATAAACTATCTTATGTGTAGAAAAACTTTGGAACAGATTCCAAAATTAAAATCAGTTGGAGCTGATTTGCTTGTGTTTTTAAAGTATTTTATGTCCAACAATAAAATAAAAATGTGCCAGTTGGGGAAGCCTGGTGTAGATAATCATCAAGGGTGTTTCTGAAGAAAGTGTCAGGTTCAAGACGAGATTAACTGCACTACTGGCCACAGTCACAATTCAATATAAAAAAATGTAAATGAAACACTTAAAAGCTAAAAGAATATATATCAAACCTAAAAGAATCTGAAAGCTTATTTCAAATTCACAAAGCTAACTAAAACTGCTACTATGAAACACTACAAACATTTAAACTGTGGTAAAATTATATGTAGGACAAAACAGCAACTTTATATCTCTATAAAGCTAAATATATGACCGGAATGTGCGTACCGAGGTCGATGGGTCCTTCACGTAGGCCGTCTAGCTCATAGAGCCTGCCGTTGACAGGGACGTAGCTCACAAAGTGGAACGCATCCTCATCCTTTGCTGAAGACTTGGCGTCAAACTCAAACATCTGCTGTCTGAAAAAAATGAAACACAATAAAGATGACAGTTTTAGCTTTCATTAGCAGAGAAACTAAAATGGTATTAAAACCAAAGCCTTTTTTCTCTTCATTTTCAGCTCTGTGGGTAATGTCTTATGAAAAACATTCAATCAAAAATGGCAGTTTGTCTACTTAGAGCCAAGCCTTTCGATTAATCTAGTGACGTTAGCAGTGATAAACGATCCCGCTGAAATTAAAAGTCAACTCACCTGGCAAAGCTGTTGTGAACTTGTCGAATAACTTCAGAGTTGCTGAGAGCCAGACCTTTCATCTTTATAGAAGAGACGAGAGAAAAGCATCAGTATGTGAGTTTTATGTAGTCTCCTGACTTTAGGGTCTGTTTAATTTCTGCACGATGCATCAATAATGAAGGTGGCTGAGATTTTACTGTGGATGGTTCTCCTCTGTTTCTCTCACTCAAAAAAATACATATACAGCCACACACATTTCCGAGCGATGCCCCCTTCCCTTACAACTGTTGCATTTTCAAATCCAAACACGAGTTCTCAGACCCCAGGGGGGAAAAAAAAAAAACTTTTGAGAGAACCAAATCAAAAAAGTCTCTCAATGTCTGGGCAAATATTAAACCAACAAATTGCCTCCTGTCCAGACCAGTATGTCACAGCTCTTCTTCGCTGTGTACCATGTGGGTCACGTCAACCAGGCTAAGTGTTATGCACATCTCAAGGACAAAAAAGGACAAAAAAAATAAATAAATAAAAACGCTTGCAAAAACTAAACGCTGCCTTAAGATAATCAAAATCAACTTACAGCTGCATCAAAGCTGAGTGAAAACTCTCTGAACTCTGTGAGTGTCTCTCCCAACAGCATGTCAGAGTGGGTACAGTTCAGCAGCACGCTCACAATGGCCTGGGTAGCACATGCATTGTTTATCACCTGAAACAGCACACAGCAGGTTGACAGCAGGTTATTTACATTTATTGTCATGCGTCTTTCCCTAGAGGCAGAACAGAGCAGTTTCCACTGGATGGGCCAGCTGCAAAGAAAATATTGGCTAGATTGTAAAAATTCATGAAAACAAAAATGTGCTTTTTGGTATTCAATTTAAGGTTTGGCATTAGGCTTAGCAGTGTGGTTAAGGTTAGGTTTAAAAATGGTTGTTTATAACTTTGCGGCTATGCCAGCTAGTGACCACTCTCCAGAGCTGCCTCCAGTACATTAGTCATCTCAATAAATGCCAACCTGCGCGCGCGCACACACACACACACAGGAGAGACAGACATCAAATGAGATCCTGTAATTTTACATTTTAGTCATTAAGCAGACAGTCTTATCCAGAACAGACTTAGTCAACACATTGAACTTGAAGTTTTAAAAAACAACCACATCACAATGATAATGCACAGGTAAACTCTTCGAAATAGCCGCTATCCGCAGAATCTGTGCCAGGAAGAAAAACAAGAGACTTCTGAGAATACTTCAGAGAGCAATTTGGATATGTTCTAACTCTGCAATACAGACAATGAATACAGATGTAAAAACAAACCATGTACCTGCTTGGCAAAGAAGATGTTGTCAAGCCTTGAATCCTGAACGATAGATCCTCCTGGCTCCTCACCTGGTTGCCACTTGAACAGGAAGATCAACCCATGAACTGGTCTTGAAGGAAGAAAGAGAAACATTGTACCACTGCAATACTATGAACTTATAAAAGTGTTTAGAAGTAAAGAGATTAGGGCATGGGCCATGGCTTACTTGAGGTTTTCAAAGTTCTCTGGTTCCATACTCCATATTTCTTCCACCTGAGCTCCTTTACAACCTGGGTTAGTAGAAAGGAGAAAGCTGGGTTAACTACTACATAATTACATAAACCAGGGAAGGGCAAACTGGCCCCTCTTTTGGGATGGGCAAAATGAACCCTCTTTTGTAGGCCCAAGAACCCCAAAATGTCACGGTCTCAACTTACTGTTGAGGGTTATAATAACAGAATACACAAGGTGCAATTTCGAAATTTGGTTGTGCATCAGCAGTCACTAAAGTCAGCAAATGTTTTTTTAGATTGTCTAGCGGCCAGCTAATTTACCAGTCTAAACTTGTAGTAAGCAAGGTTGAATGAATTACCGACCGGGGTGGGGCCCATTGATCATCAGTTGTCATTAAAAACTGGAAACATTTGCCTCCGCCCTATAGCAAAATGAGTAAAATTGCATTCAATTAGTTATAAAATTGCAAAATCGTCTCCCCCCAATTGTAAAATGTGTAGAATTGCAGGAAATTAACTTTAAAAATGAAATGCATCTTAGCTGTCACGGGGGGGATAAGGATATGCAGACCCACTGCGGCCTCTCATGACGAGTTCCGTTTTTTGTTGCCCCCACCTCCATCAATGTTGCCCATCTATGACATAAGTTAAACCATTAGTGGACAGGACTATCCATCTACTAACGTTAGTTTGCCATTTGTATTGGCAGAGAACTGCACCAACAAGCTATGGTTATCCATCGAGTTGATCATATTGCGTACAATATTCAATCGAAAGGCATGCAGTAAAATTGATTTGTCAGTTTCTAAATGAATTTCAATAGTATCAGCTAGCTAAACTAGTAAGCGCCGATACATTCACACCTAAGTGTCGTGGTAGCATGCTAATTCTCTCTCATAATTATCCCGTAATGAATCAACGACGCCACCTGGCTAGCATGTTCGCTGTAGCAGATAACTAGGGTGTGTTGAATCTGGTTCGCAAATAGAATCATGAAATTTGCTGGACTGCAACCTAACACTAATAATTTATGTGCATTGCCAATGATGCAAAGACTTGGCTAGAGCTTTTTGGCAATCGAGTTAGCGAGTAATAGTAGACTAGCTAGTTAGCATAGAGCGCACTCACCAAAACCTTTGATCAATTCTGTGAAAACACCAGGATCACTTTCCATAAGACACCATTCTCCTGCGCTCCCAGACATTTCTTTGTTATGATTTCAAAAAAAGACTGTAGGGCATATGATTTTACTGCAATCTAATATTCGTAGTGGTTTGTTAGCTTAGCTAGCTACCTAGCTAACAAAATGAATCAATATGTCACGTAAACTGAAGTATTATAAGAACTGGATACCGCATCCAAGATGTCCTCCGGTTGTTTGCAAGAAAATCTACTCACGTCCGCATACGCCAATTCATTGCCACCTATATCCGGGTTGCATCCAGTTTATACGGACCAACAGCACATGCGCACACGGAACTGCATGATCAGAGATAATGTCATCACTTCATACAGAAACAAGGCAGACATTGGATGAATATAAAATGTTAATATCTTCGAACGTGAGTGATGAAAAAACGATGGGCCTCAGCTACAATTATTTAAATAATTCAATTCATGTTTTGTAAGGGTGTGGACAAAACAAGAATCTTAACGATATGGGACATTTTCTGGATATAATTATGATCTGAGTATTTTTTGCCGGAGTCACCTCTTCACTGTTGACGTTGAGACTAGTGTTTTGCAGGTACTATTTAATGAAGCTGCCAGTTGAAGACTTGTGAGGTGTCTATTTCACAAACTAGAAACTCTAATGTACTTGTCCCTTTTCTCAGTTGTGCACCGGGGCCTCCCACTCCTTTCTATTCTGGTTAGAGACAGTTTGCTCTGTGAAGGGAGTAGTACACAGCGTTGTATGAGATCTTCAGTTTCTTGGCATTTTCTCTGCATTTTCTCGCATGGAATAGCCTTCTTTTCTCAGAACAAGAATACTGACGAGTTTCAGAAGAAAGTTATGTGTTTCTGGCCATTTTGAGCCTGTAATCGAACCCACAAATGCTGATGCTCCAGATACTCAACTAGTCTAAAAAAGGCCAGTTTTATTGCTTCTTTAATCAGTATAACAGTTTTCAACTGTGCTAACATAATTGCAAAAGGGTTTTCTAATGATTAATTACCCTTTTAAAATTATAAACTTGGATTAGCTAACACAATGTGCCATTGGAAAACAGGAGTGATGGTTGCTGATAATGGGCCTTTGTACGCCTATGTAGATATTCATTAAAAATAAGCCGTTTCCAGCTACAATAGCCATTCACAACATTAACAATGTCTGCACTGTATTTCTGATCAATTTGATGTTATTTTAATGGACAAAAAATGTGCTTTTCTTTCAAAAACAAGGACATTTCTAAGTGACCCCAAACTTTTTAACGGTAGTGTACCACAGCCACAAAGTCATAAGGCCTGCCTACTCGGCCAGTCAGATGAGGGAGTGTGATGACACGTATGCCAGTTTACGGTTCTCGGGCAACGACCAATCAGACTAGGTGGTGAGATGACGCGTACAGTTGAAGTCGGAAGTTTACATACATCTTAGCCAAATACATTTAAACTCTGTTTTTCACAATTCCTGACATTTAATACTAGTAAAATATCCTGTCTTAGGTCAGTTAGGATCACCACTTTATTTTAAGAATGTGAAATGTCAGAATAATAGTAGAGAGAATGATTTATTTCAGCTTTTATTTATTTCATCACATTCCCAGTGGGTCAGAAGTTTACATACACTCAATTAGTATTTGGTAGCATTGCCTTTAAATTGTTTAACTTGGGTCAAATGTTTCGGGTAGCCTTCCACAAGCTTCCCACAATAAGTCGGGTAAATTTTGGCCCATTCCTTCTGACAGAGCTGGTGTAACTGAGTCAGGTTTGTAGGCCTCCTAAAATTCGCAGTTTCCGACATGGAATTCTGAGTTTGATGACTTTTCAAAAATATTTTTCACAGTCAGAACTAGTTCGCAGTTGTCTTGAACGCACTGAAGTAAGAGATTTCCTAGTTCCCAGTTGTTTTAAATGCAGCATTATTAGCTATAATAAAACCAAATGTTCTAAATGTGAAATGTGATAATCCGATGTCTTATTCTAACCTGTCTTGCAAGTTTATCATGATGTTTGCCATTACTTGTCAAAATAGGTTTACTCCAACAGCTGCATTGTTTAAAAATTGCATGTACACAAACAAATTGACACATCTTGATTTTAGATTTTTATTTTCAAAATCCAAAAGTAAAATGTACACAGTTTCACAGAAATGTTCACAATAATGTAAAGTTTGGAAATTGGCACATTTCTGGCAAATTTTAGATGAAAACTTCAACCCTGTTACTTTATTTGGCACTTACTAGTCATTTACTTATTTAACATATTGAGTTTATTAAGTTGACCTCTTTATGACAGAATGTTAAAATTAGGCCTGTAGTGGGCCGTGTAGCCCAGCTTGGAACACCATTTATCAACCAGGGCCATGTGGAAGGGGTAAGGACCCGTTACATAGACATACACAACAATAAGACTATTAATTTTGAATTATTAATGGAACTGACTAACATCCTCTGTCCTGTCACTTAAATTTCAATATCTGCCCTTTCAAATTTTCCTTGTCAATGTTGGAGTCTCTTGTGCCCTCCTTGATCTTAATCTATAGATTTCACAGGACTGGGCAGGGGCACAGCCAAAGGCCCACCCTCTTGGGAGCAGGGTTGGGTAGGTTACATGTCCAAAATTGTAATCAGTAACATAATCTGATTACCTTCCACTTAAGAGGAATTAGACGAAGACAAAAATGTATGTTACCAATTGAACGACATCTATTGCTGCATAAATCAATGTTAAAGTTTACATAGCTGGCCATATATGGATGTTACATTTTACTTTATGGGTTGGTTATGTAGGCTTCTTCTAACCCATCGCACTGTACTACATATAATAATACGATTAAATTATATCTTTACATTTAAAAAACAAAGTCTATCAGAATTCTAGTCATTCCAATAAATATTATACTCCTTGATCTTCAAGAATAGGACTTTGAAATATGGAAGTATAGATTAGCCAAACTGTTTTCCCTGAGCATAACCTCAAAACTAAGGAGTTATTAGCCAGCTCTACTCTGTTGTTTGTTTTAACCATGTTATGAGGCTATACAGTGGTTGTTTACATTTACAATGTTTACAAACATTAGAGAAAAACAAGCTTATACTTTGGGTTCTCATGGAGTGTGACAGTTAAACTAAGCTCATGAGGCATTTATAATTTATATATATATATATATAATTCATAAATCCAAAAATGGATGTAGCAATTACAGATTGAAACTTTAGGTCTATCAAAAGTATGCAAGTTTGAGCATGTGTCCATTAGGCCTATGGATTTATTTTATCAGCATGAATTAGATTGGTTGGATCACCATAGCAGCACCCACTCGTAGCACGCGCTCCAGCAGGTATATCTCACTGGTCACCCCCAAAGCCAATTCCTCCTTTGGCCGCCTTTCCTTCCAGTTATCTGCTGCCAATGACTGGAACGAACTGCAAAAATCTCTGAAGCTGGAGACTCATATCTCCCTCACAAGCTTTAAGCACCAGCCGTCAGAGCAGCTCACAGATCACTGCACCTGTACATAGCCCATCTGTAAACAGCCCATCTATCTACCTACCTCATCCCCATACTGTATTTATTTATCTTGCTCCTTTGCACCCCAGTATCTCTACTTGCACATTCATCTTCTGCACATCTACCATTCCAGAGTTTAATTGCTATATTGTAATTACTTCGCCACCATGGCCTATTTATTGCCTTAACTTACCTAATTTGCACTCAGTGTATATAGACTTTTTGTTTTCTTTTATTCTACTGTATTATTGACTGTATGTTTTGTTTATTCCATGTGTAACTTTGTGTTGTTGTATGTGTCGAATTGCTACGCTTTATCTTGGCCAGGTCACAGTTGCAAATGAGAACTTGTTCTCAACTAGCCTACCTGGTTAAATAAAGGTGAAATAAAAATAAATAAATAAAAAAGATTGAGCAATAAAAGCCCCACTTTTATTCCCTAGGCTGGGATCCGCAATGTGCTGCTGTTGCAAGAGCGTGTTTTTCCCTGGCTGTCCACTGGTTTCAAAAACAATGATTGATAGGCAGCTTAAACTTCTTGAATTTAACCATTATTGTGTTCAAATACAATTTTGATTTGTGAACAGCCACCAACAACAACCACAATCCGTAAGGCGCAAATAGCTAAATGAGAGAGCAGCAGTCTGATTCACATCAATGCGCTATGTAGATTTCAATAATAAGTCATATCCGTATGTACCCAGTCTGCTGTCCCCACATGCTTGATGAGGGCCACCATTGTTCCTGTTCCCAAGATAGCTAAGGTAACTGAGCTAAATGACTACCGCCCTGTAGCACTCACTTCAGTCATCATGAAGTGCTTTGAGAGACTAGTCAAGGACCATATCACCTCCACCCTACCTGACACCCTAGACCCACTCCAATTTGCTTACCGACCCAATAGGTCCACAGACGACGCAATCGCCATCACACTGCACACTGCCCTAATCCATCTGGACAAGAGGAATACCTATTTAAGAATGCTGTTCATCGATTACAGCTCAGCATTTAACACCATAGTACCCTCCAAACTCGTCATTAAGCTCGAGACCCTGGGTCTCGACCCCGCCCTGTGCAACTGGGTCCTGGACTTCCTGACGGGCCGCCCCCAGGTGGTGAGGGCAGGTAACAACATCTCCACCCCGCTGATTCTCAACACTGTCCCCACAAGGGTGCGTTCTCAGCCCTCTTCTGTACTCCCTGTTCACCCACGACTGTGTGGCCATGCACGCATCCAACTCAATCATCAAGTTCGCAGACGACACTACAGTGGTAGGCTTGATTACCAACAAAGACGAGACGGCCTACAGGGAGGAGGTGAGGGCCCTCGGAGCGTGGTGTCAGGAAAATAACCTCACACTCAATGTCAACAAAACAAAAGAGATGATCGTGGACTTCAGGAAACAGCAGCGGGAGCAGCCCCCTATCTACATTGAAGGGACAGTAGTGGAGAGGGTGGAGAGTTTTAAGTTCCTCGGCGTACACATCACAGAAAAACTGAAATGGTCCACCCACACAGACAGCGTGGTGAAGAAGGCGCAGCAGCGCCTCTTCAACCTCAGGAGGCTGAAGAAATTCAGCTTGTCACCAAAAACACTCACAAACTTTTACAGATGCACAATCGAGAGCATCCTGTCGGGCTGTATCACCACCTGGTACGGCAGCTGCTCCGCCCATAACCGGAAGGCTCTCCAGAGGGTAGTGAGGTCTGCACAACGCATCACCGGGTGCAAACTACCTGCCCTCCAGGACACCTACACCACCCGATGTCACAGGAAGGCCAAAAAGATCATCAAGGACAGCAACCACCCGAGCCACTGCCTGTTCACCCCGCTAACATCCAGAAGGCGAGGTCAGTACAGGTGCATCAAAGTGGGAATTGAGAGACTGAAAAACAGCTTCTATCTCAAGGCCATCAGACTGTTAAACAGCCATCACTAACATTGAGTGGCTGCTGCCAACCTACTGACTCAACTCAAGCCACTTTAATAATGGGAAAATTGATGTAATCAATTTATCACTTCCCACTTTATATTACTTATATTAGATAACGTTTACTTAACCTACATTATTCATCTCATATGTATATACTGTACGCCATACCATCTACTGCATCTTGCCATCTTGATGTAAATAGATGTATCACTAGCCACTTTAAACAATGCCACTTTATATAATGTTTTCATAACCTACATTACTCATCTCATATGTATATACTGTACTCTATACCATCTACTGCATCTTGCCATCCTGATGTAATGTATCACTAGCCACCTTAAACAATGCTGCTTTATATGTTTTCATACCCATCTCATATGTATATACTGTACTCCATACCATCTATTGCATCTTGCCTATGCCGTTCGGCCATCACTCATTTATATATTTTTATGTACATATTCGTATTCATTCCTTTACACTTGTGTGTACAAGGTAGTTGTTGTGGAATTGGTAGATTACTTGTTAGATATTACCGCATGGTCGGAACTAGAAGCACAAGCATTTCGCTACACTTGCATTAACACCTGCTAACCATGTGTATGTAACAAATACATTTGATTTGATTTGATTTGATGACAACACCACTGCTGTCATCCTTACTTCTAAGCGTTTATTCAAGTTGGATAATATTTGGATGCCGACAGCAGTCGCACCATTGAAAGACAGCTTGGACTGTAGCCTACAAAAGCCTATTCCTGCTCTTGTCCAGAAATTGATCAAACACATTTGGTGTGTCATAGTGGTCTCTGACTTGTGGTCAGACTCGCTCAGGTGGAACAAACTTAAACTTGCGCCTTTTTTCAATGCTGATTTCAATGTCAATGAGAATGCAGAGGTCAAAGAATTTTTCGCAAACATCCTTTCTGAATTTAAAAGTTATCCTCGAAGTAACCATCTAGTTTTTCAAAAGTATCAGTAATCTGATTACAATATTTTTGAGGGTAATGGATTACAGTTCCTTTTTTTGTAATCCCTTACATGTAGTGGATTACATGTAATCCGTTACTCCCTAACACTGCTTGCAAGCCAAGCCCACCCACTGGGCAGCCAGGCCCAGCCAATCAGAATGAATTGTTCCCCACAAAAGGGCTTTATTACAGATAGAAATATTCCTCAATTTCATCAGCTGTCCGGGTGGCTGGTCTCAGACAATCCCACAGGTAAAGAGCTGGATGTGGAGGTCCTGGGCTGGTGTAGTTGCTAGTGGTCTGCGGTTGTGAGGCTGGTTGGACGTACTGCCAAATTTCCTAAAACGACGTTGGAGGTGGCTTATGGTAGAGAAATCAAAATTAAATTATCTGGTCACAGCTCTGGTGGACATTCCTGCAGTCAGCATGCCAATTGCACGCTTCCTCAAAACTTCAGACAATTGTGGTATTGTGTTGTGTGACAAAACTGCACATTTTAGAGTGGCTTTTTATTGTCTTCAGCACAAGGTCGCATAAGTTGGTAAAGGGTAACATACTCAGCATTCTTATATTCACTACCGGTCAAAAGTTTTAGGACACCCACTCATTCAAGGGTTTTTCTTTATCTTTACTATTTTCTACATTCTAGAATAATAGTGAAGACATCAAAACTATGAAATAACACATATGGAATCATGTAGTAACCAAAAAAAAAGTGTTAAACAAATCACAATATATTTTATATTTGAGATTCTTCAAATAGCCTTGTAGACAACTTTGCACACTCTTGGCATTCTCTCAACCAACTTCATGAGGTAGTCTCCTGGAATGATTTCAATTAACAGGTGTGCCTTGTTAAAAGTTAATTTGCGGAATTTCTTTCCTTAATGCTTTTGAGCCAATCAGTTGTGTGGTGACAAGGTAGGGGGGGGTGTACAGAAGATAGCCCATTTTGGTAAAAGACAGGTCCATATTATGGCAAGAACAGCTCAACTAAGCAAAGAGAAATGACAGTCCATCATTACTTTAAGACATTACTTTCAGTTAATCTGGAAAATTTCAAGAAGTTTGAAAGTTTCAAGTGCAATCGCAAAAACCATCAAGCGCTATGATGAAACTGGCTCTCATGAGGACCGCCCGAGGAATGGAAGACCAAGAGTTACCTCAGCTGAGAGGATAAGTTCATTAGAGTTACCAGCCTCAGAAATTGCAGCCCAAATAAATGATTCACAGAGTTCAAGTAACAGACACATCTCAACGTCAACTGTTTAGTGGAGACTGTGAATCAGGCCTTGATGGTCACATTGCTGAAGAAAAAAAAACGCTACTAAAGGACACCAATAAGAGATTAGACTTGCTTGGGCCAAGAAACACACAAGAGAGTGAAGGAAAAGCATCCAACAAGTGCTCAGCATATGTGGGAAAGCATTCCAGGTGAAGCTGGTTGAGAGAATGCCAAGAGTGTGCAAAGCTGTCATCAAGGCAAAGGTTGGCTATTTGAAGAATCTAAAATCTAAAATATTTTTTGATTTGTTTAATATGTTTTTGGTTACTACATGATTCCATGTGTGTTATTTCATAGTTTTGATGTCTTCACTATTATTCTACAATGTAGAAAATATTACAAACAAAGAAAAACCCTTGAATTAGTTGGTGTTCGAAAACTTTTGACCGGAAGTGTACTTCTTATATATACTCCCTCATCTGAAAAACATATATTTTTTTACCTGGCCAACAACTGCATGTTAGCTATAATCAGAGAGAGGGGAACCTGACGCAGTAGACAATCTCTGCCTTCACTAAACTGGGATTTTTCACTTAGTGCTGTTTGGGAGGTCTCCTTTTTAAAGTGCATTGTACTTTCCTCAGTCTAGACATCAAATAATGTGGTATTTGTTACATGTGTACTGTGATTATGTACAGCGTCAGGCTGTGTTTACACAGACCAATTCTGATAATTTTTTCACTAATTTAGCTTTTGACATATCAGCTCTTCTGCCCAAAATTGGAATTGGGCTGCCTATGTAAACAGAGCCTTAGACTTTGGCCAACGGTATGCCTAGACCTTTATATGCTTTTTTATATTTACCTGTAAACCAGGATAACATGTGAGATTATAGCCTTGCAGTCCACCTTTTTGGTATTTTGTACCTGTCACACCCTGATCTGTTTCACCTGTGTTTGTGCTTGTCTCCACCCCCCTCCAGGTGTTGCCAATCTACCCCATT
Source organism: Salmo salar (assembly GCF_965601325.2). Lineage (NCBI taxonomy): Eukaryota > Metazoa > Chordata > Actinopteri > Salmoniformes > Salmonidae > Salmo > Salmo salar. The sequence continues at coordinate 18,874,607 of NC_138313.1, read as the reverse complement.
ATCCACGTGTATTCATACGTGTGTTCTCTGTTTGTCTGTTGCCAGTTTGTTTCGTTTCCTGAAACCTACGAGTGGTTTTCCCTTGTTCCTGTCTGCTCTAGTTCCTGATTTCTACAGGCTTCACACAAAGAGTTGCCTGTATCGCGGGACTACTGGTCAGTTTCTCTCCACCTGTCCACAAAAAAACAGGCTCACCGGTAGGAGTGAGTACTCTGGTGGGCTATATGGATAACTTTTCCTCTCCCCTTACTCGCACCCCTTCTCATGCCATTTTACTGTGGGGGAACCAGTCAAAATCTCTTTAAGGACGCTATCCTGGATTCCGAGCTGGACATCCCCACTCAGCCCCTCTCCATTCCCATGGACGTTAGAGCACTGGATGGGCGCTCTATAGGCCGGGTCACCCACAATACCACCCCCATCAACCTACGAGTGTCAGGGAACCACAGCTAGTTGATCCAATTCCTGCTCATTAAGTCTCCACAGGTTCCCGTGGTATTGGGATTCTTCTGCCACGCTCAATGCCTGAAGTCAGCGCAGCCTGCCCTGGGACGTCTTCCTTGGGGCTCGGCAGTTGCCCCGGACCCCTACGCCATTCCTGCAGTGTACCAGGACCTCTGGGAGGTGTTCAGTAAGGCCCGGGCCACTTCTCTTCCGCCGCACCAACCATATGACTGCGGGACTGACCTTCTCCCAGTCACCACTTCGCCCCAAGGACGACTGTACTCTCTGTCGGGTCCAGCGACCAAGGCTATGGAGACCTACACTGAGGACTCCCTAGCTGCAGGGTTCATCCATCCTTCTGCCTCCCCTGCCAGCGCAGGGTTCTTTGTAGAGAAGGACAAAACCCTGTGCCTGTGCATCGACTACCGGGGTCTCAACGACATCACTGGGAAGAATCGCTACCCCTCATCTCCTCGGCCTTTGAGCCGCTCCAGGTGGCCACCGTGTTCTCCAAGCTGGACCTACAGAATGCCTACCACCTGGTGCGGATACGGGAAGGGGACGAGTGGAAGACTGGCTTCAACATGGCCAGCGGTCACTACAAGTATCTGGTCATGCCATTTTGCCTTACCAACGCTTCTGCTGTGTTCCAGGCTCTGGTTAATGATGATCTCCGCAACATGTTGAACCGGTTTGTCTTCGTCTACCTTAATGACATCCTCGTCTTCTCCCGCTCCACCCAAGAGCACGTGCTCCACGTGCAAATTCCATCACTCCACCATCCCCTTTCTGGGTTACATCATCGCTGCAGGGAGTGTACAGATGAATCCCGAATAGGTGAGAGCGGAGGTGGATTGGTCCCAGCCTATGTCCAGGGTGCAGCTGCAATGTTTCCTGGGATTGCCAACTTTTATCGCCACTTTATCCAGGGTTACAGCACCCTGGCATCCCACCTGTCTGCACTCACCTCTCCCAAGGTTAATTTCACATGGTCCCCAGCTGCTGACCAGGCCTTCCGGGATCTCAAACATCGCTTCACCACAGCTCCTATCTTGGTTCATCCTAACCCATCCCGCCAGTTAGTGGTGGTTTCTGACACTTCAGATGTCCTGCCCCAGCGTTCTGCCCTGTACCTCAAGTTACATCCCTGCACCACCTTCTCCCACCGCCTAAATGCCATGGAGAGGAACTACGATTTGTGGAATCGTAAGCTTCTCGAGGTGAAGATGGCATTGGAGGAATGAGGGGACTGGCCACAACAACCTGGCATATATCTCCTGTTCGTCTTCTGTTGCCCCGTACCCTCCATATACATCCCACTTTTCATTTTTCCAGAATTAAACCCATGTCTCACAGCCCTTTGTCTCCTGTTTCCCCTGAGACTGCCTGCCATTCTGGACCTTTTTCACCCTATCTGGATTACTGAACTCTGCCTGCCCTTGACCTGTTGTTTTGCCTGCCCCTGTACTAGTAATACATTTTTGTTACTTCAACACTGTCTGGGTCTTACCTGAAACGTGAAAGTACTAGTTTCTGTCTTTGTACAAAGCCATGGTCTTCAAGCTAGGGAAGATGGCATTTAATAATAATAACTGATTGGACTTAACATGGCACTTTTCTAGACACCCAAAGCTCTTTACAGTGTATGGGGAACCTTACCCCACTTATATACTCTTGCAATAAGTGCCATGGGATTTTTAGTGACCACAGAGTTCGAACACCCATTTAATGTCCGATCTTACCTTTTTATGACAAATTCCAAATGTTAGTAATTCAACATTATTAAATAAAATTAATGTCGTAGAAGTGTATGGTATAAATTACCGGTAGCGGTGCGTGGATAAACACACTGGGTAAGCCAATCCAGAAAAAAGCCATATTACAACCTGTGTTGTGATAATTGCATTATTTGCTCTATAATTAGTTCATATGCCTTGCACTTCACATCGTTATATACAGTGGGGGAAAAAAGTATTTGATCCCCTGCTGATTTTGTATGTTTGCCCACTGACAAAGAAATTATCAGTCTATAATTTTAATGGTAGGTTTATATGAACAGTGAGAGACAGAATAACAACAAAGAAATCCAGAAAAACGCATGTCAAAAATGTTATAAAATGATTTCCATTTTAATGAGGGAAAAAAGTATTTGACCCCTCTGCAAAACATGACTTAGTACTTGGTGGCAAAACCCTGGTTGGCAATCACAGAGGTCAGACGTTTCTTGTAGTTGGCCACCAGGTTTGCACACATCTCAAGAGGGATTTTGTTCCACTCCTCTTTGCAGATCTTCTCCAAGTCATTAAGGTTTCGAGGCTGACATTTGGCAACTCGAACCTTCAGCTCCCTCCACAGATTTTCTATGGGATTAAGGTCTGGAGACTGGCTAGGCCACTCCAGGACCTTAATGTGCTTCTTCTTGAGCTACTCCTTTGTTGCCTTGGCCGTGTGTTTTGGGTCATTGTCATGCTGGAATACCCATCCATGACCCATTTCCAATGCCCTGGCTGAGGGAAGGAGGTTCTCACCCAAGATTTGACAGTACATGGCCCCGTCAAATGATGCGGTGAAGTTGTCCTGTCCCCTTAGCAGAAACACACCCCCAAAGCATAATGTTTCCACCTCCATGTTTGACGGTGGAGATGGTGTTCTTGGGGTCATAGGCAGCATTCCTCCTCCTCCAAACACGGCAAGTTGTGTTGATGCCAAAGAGCTCCATTTTGGTCTCATCTAACCACAACACTTTCACCAGTTGTCCTCTGAATCATTCAGATGATCATTGGCAAACTTCAGACGGGCATGTATATGTATTCTTGAGCAGGGGGACCTTGCGGGCGCTGCAGGATTTCAGTCCTTCACGGCGTAGTGTGTTACCAATTGTTTTCTTGGTGACAATGGTCCCAGCTGCTTTGAGATCATTGACAAGATCCTCCCGTGTAGTTCTGGGCTAATTCCTCACCGTTCTCATGATCATTGCAACCCCACGAGGTGAGATCTTGCATGGAGCCCCAGGCCGAGGGAGATTGACAGTTCTTTTGTGTTTCTTCCATTTGCGAATAATCACACCAAATGTTGTCACCTTCTCACCAAGCTGCTTGGCGATGGTCTTGTAGCCCATTCCAGCCATGTGTAGGTCTACAATCTTGTCCCTGACATCCTTGGAGAGCTCTTTGGTCTTGGCCATGGTGGAGAATTTGGAATCTGATTGATTGATTGCTTCTGTGGACATGTCTTTTTTACAGGTAACAAGCTGCGGTTAGGAGCACTCCCTTTAAGAGTGTGCTCTTAATCTCAGCTTGTTACCTGTATAAAAGACACCTGGGAGCCAGAAATCTTTCTGATTGAGAGGGGGTCAAATACTTATTTCCCTCATTAAAATGCAAATCAATTTATAACATTTTTGACATGCGTTTTTCTGGATATTTTTGTTGTTATTCTGTCTCTCACTGTTCAAATAAACCTACCATTAAAATTATAGACTGATCCTTTCTTTATCAGTGGGCAAACGTACAAAATCAGCAGGGGATCAAATACTTTTTCCCCCCACTGTATAGGCCTAAGGCCGGGACAATAAGAAGACAGTGACAGAATTAATTCAACCACATTTGTTTCATTAGAAAAACCAGAGAGAAACATCTGCCCGGGGAAGTCCACAAAACATATTGCGTCTAACAAACACATTACCTACAGCATGGTCAAGCAAGGTAATGTTTCTGACATTTTCGGACTACTAAACAACTATTGATTTAGAACCAGTTAACAGGAGCTGCCTCCATTATTCCAACACCATTTCAACTTCAACATTTCAACATCGAATTTACATTTACATTTTACATTTAAGTCATTTAGCAGACGCTCTTATCCAGAGCAACTAACAAATTGGTGCATTCACCTTATGATATCCAGTGGAACAACCACTTTACAATAGTGCATCTAAATCTTTTAGGGGGGGGGGGTAGAAGGATTACTTTATCCTATCCTAGGTATTCCTTAAAGAGGTGGGGTTTCAGGTGTCTCCGGAAGGTGGTGATTGACTCCGCTGTCCTGGCGTCGTGAGGGAGCTTGTTCCACCATTGGGGTGCCAGAGCAGCGAACAGTTTTGACTGGGCTGAGCGGGAACTGTGCTTCCTCAGAGGTAGGGAGGCGAGCAGGCCAGAGGTGGATGAACGCAGTGCCCTTGTTTGGGTGTAGGGCCTGATCAGAGCCTGAAGGTACGGAGGTGCCGTTCCCCTCACAGCTCCGTAGGCAAGCACCATGGTCTTGTAGCGGATGCGAGCTTCAACTGGAAGCCAGTGGAGAGAGCGGAGGAGCGGGGTGACATGAGAGAACTTGGGAAGGTTGAACACCAGACGGGCTGCGGCGTTCTGGATGAGTTGTAGGGGTTTAATGGCACAGGCAGGGAGCCCAGCCAACAGCGAGTTGCAGTAATCCAGACGGGAGATGACAAGTGCCTGGATTAGGACCTGCGCCGCTTCCTGTGTGAGGCAGGGTCGTACTCTACGAATGTTGTAGAGCATGAACCTACAGGATCGGGTCACCGCCTTGATGTTACTGGAGAATGACAGGGTGTTGTCCAGGGTCACGCCAAGGTTCTTAGCACTCTGGGAGGAGGACACAATGGAGTTGTCAACCGTGATGGCGAGATCATGGAACGGGCAGTCCTTCCCCGGGAGGAAGAGCAGCTCAGTCTTGCCGAGGTTCAGCTTGAGGTGGTGATCCGTCATCCACACTGATATGTCTGCCAAACATGCAGAGATGCGATTCGCCACCTGGTTATCAGAAGGGGGAAAGGAGAAGATTAGTTGTGTGTCGTCTGCATAGCAATGATAGGAGAGACCATGTGAGGATATGACAGAGCCAAGTGACTTGGTGTATAGCGAGAATAGGAGAGGGCCTAGAACAGAGCCCTGGGGGACACCAGTGGTGAGAGCACGTGGTGCGGATTCTCGCCACGCCACCTGGTAGGAGCGACCTGTCAGGTAGGATGCAATCCAAGCGTTCGCCGCGCCGGAGATGCCCAACTCGGAGAGGGTGGAGAGGAGGATCTGATGGTTCACAGTATCAAAGGCAGCCGATAGGTCTAGAAGGATGAGAGCAGAGGAGAGAGAGTTAGCTTTAGCAGTACACTGACAACAAAAAAATACCAATCAACCTAAGCTAAATATGTGGTTGTCCATGGTACTGATTTCTCTCTCTCTCTGTGTGTGTGTGTGTGTGTGTGTGTGTGTGTGTGTGTGTGTGTGTGTGTGTGTGTGTGTGTGTGTGTGTGTGTGTGTGTGTGTGTGTGTGTGTGTGTGTGTGTGTGTGTGTGTGTGTGTGTTGTGCAAGTTGAAAAAACATGTTCACTCACCCTACTTGTAGAGAAATGCCAATGCCATCTTCTTTCATATTGTTTAAATGGTCTATGACTCATCCAGTCATAGACCATCTAATGTCATCCAGTACATGCTTTTATTTTTTGTTGTCCTTGGTTACCTGGCTAAAATATTTGCTCTAGCCTAACTTCCATTCATGCGCAAGGTTAGCTAATTAACATTAGCCTTCTACATCTAGCTACATATTTAACTTCCATCCTCTCAGGCCAGGGGCACAACCATGTATGAATTAATGGCTGGATCAGAATCGCCTTCATAATCATTGGCTAGTACGGATAATTAAGTAAAACCAAATCCCTATCTCCATCCATGACTAATTTTAAGAAAGGGCCAATTTTAACTAGCCACCGGAGGACCACAAAACGAGATGCAACAATTCAAGTTTTTCTGTCAATGACGTATGCTCTCAATGGGATTTGATAGGATTGACACCAAATCCAACCTGGCTTCCCTTGACACTTTTTTGGGTGCGACAGAACCATTCACTGTTGAGCTAGCTCAGTTTAGCTCAACACAGATTGGCATTTTTTTAAATACTTTTTTTGTCAAGGGAGGCCAGACGCTCGTTGGCTTCCCTTGCCTTCAATGCTACGGGCAGCAACATGTCATACTCGTTTGGATCAGACTGTCTGGTTGCTGTCTGGTTGTAGAGAGACAGAGTGGGGCTGTTTCGCTCGCTCGGATTCTTTCTCTGTGAGATACATTCAGCCTCTTGCGAATTGAAGGAAAATTATGAAACACAGAGAGACAAAAGATAAAATCATTTATGTTTTTTATATTTTTAATGGTATATTTTTGGGGGAAGCCTGGCTTCTCTTGGCATCCATGAATACACACCACCGGGTGCCATTTTCTTTAATAAAAGTTAGGCTAATGGCATACCCCCTCAATTCGAGTCCTGGGTTTAACTGAACAGCCCTTCACTGACACGGAGATAGGCTATTTAAAGAGTGCGTGGCGTTCGGAGGAATTGGCCAAAAGATCCATGGATAGCAGCCTATAGCCTAATTTTGTCTGTCAAACAGGTAGGCCCAGGGGCGCAACTTTGGTTTTAGAAGTGGGGAGGACATAACTTTTCTTTTTTATCCAGTCGGATAAACACTACAATTACTTGGAGGCGTCATCATGGTCCTAAAGCACATCGTTGCCGTGTTTAGTATCACATTCGAAATTATAAAACTGGGAGGGACAAAAATGCTATTTCAGAATGTAGGGTGGACATGTCCCCCCGTCCTGCCCCTGGGTAGGCATACCTCCCATTTCTTAAATTGGAAGAAATCCGCTCCAACATAAAGCCCTCTTGTTGTTAAAGTCGAATTAAGATGAAGACAGTTTAAATGATTATGCCTACTCGAATGTCCCTACTTTCAGCACCATGATTGTTTCGATTGATTGTGGCGCAGCTTTCGCTTCAAATTTCAGCACCAAGTTACTTAAATCTGGCTCAGATTGTGAGGTCAATACCTCTGATAAATACATAATGTCCAAGAAACATAATTGATTTTAATAAAAACTATAATGTTAGCAAGCTATCAATGTTGACCGGTCCTCCTCATATTCATGCTCTTCTTCTGAAACTGAACAGAACCTATAAGCTTGACTGCGAGCACAACATTGCATTTTTTGGACAAGGCTTAATTAAATAGGATTTATTTACAGCATCCCAGCAGTGCAAAAAACTCAGGAAGGAAGTATATTTTCTTAGAAATATAACATTGCTCTGTGCTTCTACGAGCATGCTCTTCATATAGGCTATGGGTAATTTGATTGAAACCACACTAAATAGCCTATAACGCACCTAGTATTGTGTGCCCAGCAGAGAATCAGAGACGAGGAATGGCATCTGGAACACATCGATATATATCCTAATAAGCAACTATTTATAAAACACTGAGAAACATTGACTTTTTATCAATTACAAATTACATGGCCCTCCCCTGGACTAGACCAAAAAAAAAAATCAGAACCCTTCCCTTGACTTAAATTTAAACAAGCATGACCCTCCCCCATTTTCCCCCATTATATACATTTCGGGGCATAAAAACTACAATCTGTCTCCTGAATTAGCCTAGTGCACATATGCGCCCAGCTGGTGAGCTAACTATGCTAGTTTTTGTCCTCATTGCCAAACTTGATGAATACTGCACCCTCAACTTCAAAACTCCGCTTAGTTACAATCATGTAACTAAGACATTAGCTAGAAATAAACTTAAATTATGTATTGTTTTATTAAATAGTCATTACTGGGTCAAGATACACTACATGACAAAGTATGTGGACACCTGCTCTTCGAACATCTCATTCCAAAATCATGGGTATTAATATGGAGTTGATCTCCCCCTTTGGTGGTATAACAGCCTCCACTCTTCTGGGAAAGCTATCCACTAGATGTTGGAACATTGCTGTGGGGAGTTGCTTCCATTCAGCCACAAGAGGCTAAGGGGCCTAGCCCGAACCATGAAGAACAGCCCCAGACCATTATTCCTCATTCACCAAACTTGACAGTTGGCACTATGCATTGGGGCAGGTAGCATTCTCCTAGCAGTCGCCAAACCCAGATTTGTCCGTCGGACTGCCAGATGGTGAAGGATTTCCACTGCTCAAGAGTCCAATGGTGGCGAGCTTTACACCACTCCAGCCGATACTTGTTATTGCGCACGGTGATCTTAGGCTTGTGTTTGGCTGCTCGGCCATGGAAACCCATTTCATGAAGCTCCTGACGAACAGTTCTTGTGCGGACGTTGCTTCCAGAGGCAGTTTGGAACTCTGCAGTGAGTGTTGCTGCTGAGGAAAGACTATTTATACACGGTATGCACTTCAGCACTCAGCGGTCCTGTCTGTTTGTAAGAACCGTTGCAGATGATGAGAAGCACGTACAAGGAGTGAACATTTAATTAAGAACGGACATGTAACAGGACAGGAACAGCGTCAGAACAAGGTAACAAAATGACAAACGACAATAAATGCAGGAGCGGGGAACAGGGCTGGGGAACAGACAGTTTTAGGGGAGGAAATACACAGGTGATTGAGTTCAGGTGAGTCCAATGAATTGCTGATGCACGTGACGAGGGAAGCAGGTGTGCGTAATGATGGTGGCAGGAGTGTGTAGTGCAGGGCAGCCTGGTGCCCTCGAGCGCCAGGGAGGGAGAGCGGGAGCAGGTGTGAAACTGAGCTTGTATGGCCTACCACTTCGCAGCTGAGCCGGGACAGCTCTAGCAAGGTAGAAATTTGACAAACTGACTTGTTGGAAAGGTGACATCTAATGACGTTGCCACGTTGAAAGTCACTTCAGTACCGGCCATTCTACTGTCAATGTTTGTCTATGGAGATTGCATAGGTGTGTGCTCAATTTTATACACCTGTAAGTGAGGAGTGTGGTTGAAATAGCCGAATCCACTAATTTGAAGGGGTGTTCACATCCCTTTGACCATGTAGTGTATCTGTCATAAGACGACGGTGGGCAAGGATATCATTGCTACTTAACACGGATCCAAGTTCAGTTTTGAGATCCAAAGGTGTCATTAGCGTAGAGTTAGCTGGACATATCTGACTGATCTTGGAACTGTGGCAATGGGTAGCCTCTCTATCCCAGCCTCTGTGATGTGTAGTGTTTTTGCCAACGCAGCCATATATGTAGAGAAGGGCGTAGCTGCAGTATGGGCGAGTGGGTGTGTCGAAAGGAAAGTAGTGGGCGTGTGGAAAGGAATGGGTGTGTCAAGTGCTCTGCTATAGGTTAGAAGGTTTTGATTGAGCTGTGTTTTTTTTCTTTTTTGTTTCTTACCACGCAACTACCGTACATTGAGCTACCCTACTCGGAGAGTTTGGACTTCTGTTTTTATGCAAGAGGATGAGTCTAAGTCGTATTTCACTGTTAGTTTTACACAAATAGTTTAAAATGTTCAGTTATAAAACTGACAATTGTTTATTTTTGATTAAAAGTATTTATGATGGGTGTAGGCCTACTGTTACTTCATGCATTGTATGCATGCACTGTCGTGGAAGTATACAGTCAATCATATTTCTCAAATACCGGAGCCTGTGAGTTCAAATATACTTTTATTACAGCATAATAAAAGCCGAGCTGGTTCATGAAACAACTAACTTTCCAACCATGGCACATACTTCTTAAACATTTTTCCTCTTTACGTCACACCAATAGTAACTCCTCTTAATGACTCATCCCCTCTGGCATTTAGCCACCGTTATCTTATTGCCTTGCACTACGTTTAGTTTAATATTAGGCCATGGAAACTGTAGAGCCACACCAATAGTTCAAAAATACAGACGTACTCGCCTTAAGACAGGTTCATGCATATAGGACCATAGCAACAGTCCTTGGTACTTTATAGAAATAACCAAACATGTCATCCTGCTAACTCCTCTGAAAGGGACACCTATGTTCTGGAAAAGACCCAAGAGGTGTAACTATAGCAACAGTACATATTAGGCCATAACACAGTTACAGGAATAACCAGTCGTGTCCACTTCCCAGACAGGTGCATGTCTAATGGTGTCTAATGACCCAGAGCACACAGAGAGCCCTAGTTTTGCCTAGTATCCTGAAATGTATAATGGCCACACATGTTCTGGAAAATTCTCAATAGTACTTACTGTAACTCACCCTGATATTGGCCACTAGGTATCTACTTTCCACGCTGTTGCCACACAGTAGTGCTTGTTAAGAGTGAGAAAAGGGCACTGTTTCTCGTAGTTGGCGTTCATGCCTTCCCCATTGAGTAGTAGACTGTATGTAGGCTGTGTGTCAAGGTGACATCTAGATGGTTATCACTATTAGTTCAATTGAGTACAGGATTAACTGAATGACAACAGAAGTAGAATACCAAATGGAATTTTATTGAATAGTTTGGGGTAGACCTCATCTCAGAAGATTGCTCCTCAGAGCCAGATGCTGATGACAGGTTGCCCTATGCTGGGCAGCTGGGACCGAATCCCCCCCCCCCCCCAACTGGGAGAACAGGGATCTGATGACGGGCCTTCAGGTTATACATGCTGGTGGTGGTGGTGGAGAGGTGGAATGTTGTTGGAAGACTGTTGCTGCAAAACAAAGTGAGATAAGGGGTGAGCTGACATACAGTATAAATACTCCCCTAGATTTATGCTCATTGGTTGACAGAAAGGGAAGTGATAATTGCACGAGGGAGCCCATAGGTTACTCAGCAAGTGTGGTAGAAATGCCTTCTTGTGCCATGCTCATTGGCTGAAGTTAATAGGTAAATTACATTCTGCCCACTTGCTAATGGTAAAGAAGAGGAGACATGAGACGCTATCCTGAAAAGGTAACATTATTAACACTACCATATAAATTCCTGCTTTGCTGATGGGGTAACATGGACACTCCCATATCAATACATGCTATGCTTATGAAGTACCATTATAAACACTACTATGGATATCTGCTATGCTAATGAGGTACCATTGTAAACACTACCACATAAATACCTGCTATTCTGCTGCGGTACCATAAAAACGACCCTATAAATACTAGCTATACTGATGAGATAACGTTATGGACACTACGTTATAATTACCTGATATGCTTATGAGGTATCAATAAAACCACTAAAATACAAATACCTGCTATGCTGGTGAGTGAGATAGGAAGTGATGTGAATTATAGAGTTTTATAGATGAATGAAATGACGATCCATTCTGACCATCCTTACGGATTAACTTTCGTAACTACATGTATTTCTTGTGTTGGCTGATATCTTATTTGAAATAAAACCGTGTAAGAGGAAAAAAAAAAATCACGTAAGCTATCGCTGGCGACACGACAGTGATACCCTGTAGGAAGCACTTCAAGTCGGCAGGCAGGCCATAACAACACTGGTGCACTGATCGGCGGCTCATCGACTCGTTGTGCAGCCTAATCAACTACGCAAAACGTTCTTGAGTGGCAACAAATCTTCCCGATTAGCTGATTCTCTTTCCATACACCCCCGGTCGCCATATTGGGCTGCAGCTACCCATACTTGAATATGTACACAGTCTTGTACCCAGGGGTAAAAGTAACCGGCACGGTGACCAGGCAAAATAAATAGTGGGGGTACGCCGTACTGGTAAAACAAGAGCCTATCAAAATTATTAGAACAAAATGTCAAGTAAAATGTACGCTATTACACCACTTTTTATCATTACCGCATTTCAGAGGCATGAAAAATGTTGAATTTTCGAAACATTTGGAATTTAACACATTAATGCTTCTTATAAATAGAAGTGATGCAGTCAGTCTCTCCTCAACTCTTAGCCAAGAGAGACTGGCATGCATAGTATTTATATTAGCCCTCTGATTACAATAAAGAGCAAGACGTGCCACTCTGTTCTGGGACAGCTGCAGCTTAACTAGGTCTTTCTTAGCAGCACCTGACCACATGGCTGGACAGTAATCAAGATAAGACAAAACTAGAGTCTGCAGGACTTGCTTTGTGGAGTGTGGTGTCAAAAAAGCAGAACATCTCTTTATTACGGACAGACCTCTCCCCATCTTTACAACCATTGAAACTATATTTTTTGGCCATGACAGTTTACAATCTCAGGTAACACCAAGTAATTTAGTCTCCTCAACTTGTACCAAATACAATGCTTTTAATTTTAGAGATGTTCAGGACCAGTTTGTTAGTGGCCACCCATTCCAAAACGGACTGCAACTCCTTGTTAAGGGTTTCAGTGACTTCATTAGCCGTGGTTGCTGACACGTATATGGTTGAATCATCAGTATACATGGACACACAGGCTTTGTTAAATGCCAGTGGCATGTCATTGGTAAAATAGAAAAAAGTAGAGGGCCTAGAGAACTGCCCTGCGGTCCCCACACCCTACATATTTGACATTAGAGAAGCTTCCATTAAAGAAAACCCTCTGAGTTCTACTAAATAGATACACCTGCTCGTCGAACATCTCATTCCAAAATCATGGGCAGTAATATGTAGTTGGTCCCCCCGTTGCTGTAATAACAGCCTCCACTCTTCTGGGAAGGCTTTCCGCTAGATGTTGGGACATTGCTGCGGGGACTTGCTTCCATTCAGCCACATGAGCATTAGTGAGTTCGGGCACTGATGTTGTGCGATTAGGGCTGGCTTGCAGTCTGCGTTCCAATTCATCACAAAGGTGTTTGATGAGATTATGGTTAGGGCTCTGTTAAGTTCTTCCACACCGATCTCGACAAACCATTTCTGTGTGGACCTCACTTTGTGCACGGGGCATTGTCATGCTGAAACAGGAAAGGGCCTTCCCCAAGCTGTTGCCACAAAGTTGGAAGCACAGAATCATCTAGAATGTCATTGTATGCTGTAGCGTTAAGCTTTCCCTTCACTGGAACTAAGGGGCATAGTCCGAACCATGAAAAACAGCCCCAGACCATTATTCCTCCACCACCAAATGTAACGGTTGGCACTGTGCATTCTCCTGGTGAAGTGATTCTTCACTCCAGAAAACGTGTTTCCACTGCTTCATGGTGGAGGTCTTAGCCTTGTGTGCAGCTGCTCGGCCATGAAAACCTATTTCATGAAGCTCCTGACGAACAGTTATTGTGCTGATGTTGGTTCCAGAGGCCTTTTGGAACTTGGCAGTGAGTGTTGCAACCAAGGACAGATTATTTTTATGCGCTACGCACTTCAGCACTCGGCGGTCTTGTTATGTGAGCTTGTGTGGCCTACCACTTCGGGGCTGAGTTGTTGTTGCTCCTAGACATTACCACTTCACAATAACAAAACTTACAGTTGATCGGGGCAGCTCTAGCAGGGCAGAAATTTGAGATGTGATGGTGCTTTGCTGGTGGCACTGTCAGTGATTTATTTAGAATTCAAGGCACACTTAACCAGCATGGCTACTACAGCATTCTGCAGCGTTACACCATCCCATCTGGTTTGCACTTAGTGGGACTATCATTTGTTTTTCAACAGGACAATAAACCAACACACCTCCAGGCTGTGTAAGGTCTACTTGACCAAAAGGAGAGTGATGACTTGACCTCCACAATCCCCCGACCTCAACCCAATTGAGATGGTTTGGGATGAGTTGGACTGCAAAGTGAAGTAAAAGCAGCCAACAAGTGCTCAGCATATGTGGGAACTCCAAGACTGTTGGAAAAGCATTCCAGGTCAAATCAAATCTTATTAGTCACTTGCGCTGAATACAACAGATGTAGACCTTACAGTGAAATACTTACTTACGAGCCCCTAACCGACAGTGCAGTTTTAAAAAATACAGATAAGAGATAAAAGTAACAAGTAATTAAAGAGGAGCAGTAAAAAAAAATAACAATATATACAGGGGGAGAACAGCAGAGAGAACCGTCCATGACTAGGGTGGCTTCAACACTGAGTAATGGCACTCAAGCTGCTTGATTTGGATTATAGGCACATTTTGTCTGAATTCAAGGCCTTTGGATCTCAAGCCTAAACCTCCTGCACCCTGCTCTCTGCCCCCCACTCATTTGGGAAACTCAGTTGGCCTACTCAGTTATTGAAGGTGGATTACTGCCATCTGCTGGAACATAAAAATACTGTCGATGTACTTCATTACATTTCCACTCCTGTATTTGTACCGTTAATCACAAACAGTCATATTTATTATCCATCAAAGCAACATTCGCAATGCAAATTAAGGGCATTCCATTAATTTGGACAATTTCTCCATACTTGAAGGGTGTCATTTCCAATGCTACCGAGTTGCAAACACTGATTGGCTGGGGAGTGTTGAGACATTATCTTCTCTGTATCAATCTGAAAATCCAGAGGCATTTGGCAGTAGGTCCTCTGTTATCCTGGTCAAAAATATTCTAGTAGAAAATTCCCATGACATTCTGAATCATAATCTAGCTTTATTGTGGCCATGGAACCTTTGGACCAGCATAGTGCCAACCAAATTTCTAATGATAAACACCATACAAGAGCTTTCAAACCTAAGCCCTACTTTTAGCATTGCACACGTATCCTATGGGATCAGCCAGAACATTTTGGTACTGAAGTTGAAAATAGGTGTAAAAATATGACTGAGTTTCTGAAACAGAGGCACAAATGAGCGAGATTTACTACCAAAAAATACCAAACATACCACATTTGTACACATTGTTGAAATTAAGAGATGGAATGGTATGTTTTATTTTGTTTTACACAGAGCCAAAAAAAACTACTGGCAGCGTGGGATTGGTGCCAACAGAAAAGCAACTTCCCCTAATGTATCATGGCGAGAAAGACAGAGCATGTGGCAGTGGAGGAATCATTGAAATTATGTGAAAGGGACGCATTATTCTAACACACAGGTAACAAGTAAATAGCCTGATGTGGACACCAATTTAGAGACAAACTATGTGAAAGTGTCTAGGAGTCATCTATAGGTAATGTACCACACAACATGAAAGAGACACACCTAGAGAGCATCATGCCAAACAGGAAGTGTAAAGTAGGTGCTTTCCTTGAAAGACTGGGAAGGAGAGGTGAGTCTCAGCCGAGGTCCAAGCATTCTGATATGTTCTGTCCAATTGTCCCTCAAACAGGCCTGTAGGTGCCATCACCCAGGCTACTGAGTGAGTGAACTGTGAGCATGGCCAAGAGAGAAAGAGAGATCATTAAATCACTGTACAGCATTTTATTTAAAAAAATAGTGTAATTCTGTTCTAGTCTGATTGTCTCAGCATGGCAGGGTACTGCAGGGTTAGAGAGATATGCACATTGCAGTCATCGGGCTAGGCTTTTTACTTCTCATCAGGGTGTTGTAGGAGGAAGTAGTGTAGGACCTTGAGAGTTTCTGGATAGGGCTGAGTGACTGGACTGTTGGAATGGTCCTGTGAATGAGAGAGAAGGAGAGAGAGTGTATGGGGAATCCGTAATCAAGTTATATCAGACTGGATCTGTAAAATTGATTATCAGCCCCCTGAAAGGTGGCATGTATACATTCTGAAAAGAAGGTCAATTGTCCTAGCGATTCATGTAGTATCCTCACACATAACCTTTTCTATATCTGCCTTTCTGTAAACAGGCAAGGAGGTTTGTGAATTTTACCCACACCAATAAAAAGGCTGATTTTAAAAACTTACTGCATTGGCTGATGTAACTGAATGAAGTTCATGATGATCTGTTCAGATGCCATACTGTGCTCTTCTCCTGCGGGCATATTATGAACCCACACACACAATATCAGCATTGACTATAGTTTAACTGGATATTGTTGTGTTTTATGTGTAAGAAATACATATAAAGGCCCAGACAGGTAACCATTTACAGTAACTGCAGTTAATTATTAACCTACTCAGTTAATAAGCACCAACATCAGGCAGCAAGAAGATCTGGTGAAATTAGCTGCAAAAAGTAATGTAGAAATATCACCTTTCTGCAGCAGGTACACCTCTGGCTGGGCAGCTTCATCTTGTAGCAGGTTGAGGTACTAATTGACTTTCACTAGCTAGCATAAAGATAGCCAGTAGCCCGGTAGGGCTCACTAGCCAGCCTGCTAGCTAGTCGGTTAGCCAGCTTGCTAGCTAGTCAGTTAGCCGGCTAATGCTAGCAAGCCAGGGAGTGCAAGCCAACTTTGTTCAGTTGTTGTTGTAGCTAATGTTACAATTTGTATCATCCTGTCACACAAATGTCTAATCCAACATTGCAGCTTAACCCAGACTGTAACCAAACACCCACTATGCACAATCAATATTCTATTAGGGACATGTACTGTATGAACAAAATTGAAAACAAAATATGGGATTTATTTTGTCGCTATTTGTTTTCTGTTAATCAATGCCCCATTTGCACACCATAAACGAGAAAACTAGTTGATTTCCAATTTTTAGTAATAAACTTCTGAAACCAAACACAATACATGACCCATTACCCACTTTCCCACTGATTTGAATGGAATAACCAATGAACGGACGATACACAGACCTTTCCACCAGACACTGGAAGATGAATTCCCCTTTTAGCAGGACAATAACCTAAAACACAAGGCAAAATCTACACTGGAGTTGCTTACCAAGAAAAGAGAGAATGTTCCTGAGTGACAGAGTTACAGTTATGACTTAAAATCTACTTGAAAATCTAAGACCTGAAAATGGTTCTCTAGCAATGATCAACAACCAATCGTACAGAGCTTGAAGCATTTTGAAAATAAAATGGGCAAATGTTGCACAATCCAGGTGCGTAAAGCTCAGAGCCTAACCCAGAAAGACTCACAGCAGTAATAGCTCGCAACAGTGATTCTACCAACTATTGCCTCTGGGGTGTGAATCCTTGTGTAAATTAAATATTTCTGTATTTAATTTTCAATAAGTGTGCAAAAATGTCTAAAAACATGTTTTCACTTTGTCATTATTGCTTATTGTGTGTAGATGGGTGATATTATTATATATTTTTTATACATGTTTAATTCTGGCTGTAAAATGTGAAATAAGTCAAGGGGTATAAATATTTTCTGAAGGCACTGTAAACCTTTTTTCTCCACTTCCTGTCTGAATGACGTGCCCAAAGTAAACTGCCTGTAGCTCAGGCCCTGAAGCCAGGATATGCATGTAATTGGTACCATTGGAAAGAAAACACTTTGAAGTTTGTAGAAATGTTAAAATAATGTAGGAGAATATAACACAATAGATATGGTAGGAGGAAATCCAAAGAAAAACCAACCAGAATCTTTTTGTTATTGTTGAGAGACCGCCCTCTTAGAAATGCAAGAGAAAAGTCATATTGAAAATTAGCTCCCTAGATGCAATTCCTATGGCTTCCACAGGGTGTCAGCAATCTATGTTCAAGGTTTCAGGCTTGTAACTTCAAAAATGCATTAGAAATAGCAGTTTTAGTAGAGGGAGACACAGTCTTGGAAATTCGTGTTTGCGTGAGCCATGAAGACATTATGCACCTGCTAAAATCGGTTTCCTATTGAACATACTTCTTTCTGAAATAAATATTATAATTTGATTACATTTTAGGGTATCTGAGGAGTAAATAACCTTATTTTGACTTGTTGAAACAAAGTTTAGCGGTAGATTTTCGGATTCCTTTCTCTGCAAGTTGAATGAGTGGATTACTCAAATAGATGGCGCCAATTAAACTGACTTTTTGGTATATAAAGAAGGATTTTATCTAACAAAACAACACTACATGTTATAGCTGGGACCCTTTGGATGACAAATCAGAGGAAGATTTTCAAAAAGTAAGTGAATATTTAATCATTATATGTGCATGTATGAAACCTGTGCCGGTGGAAAAATATTTTGATGTGGAGCGCCGTCCTCAAACAATCGCATGGCATGTCCTCTCTGTAATACCTACTGTAAATCGGACAGTGCAGATAGATTAACAAGAATTTAAGCTTTCAGCCAATATAAGACACATAAGTACATACATTTTTAAAATGCATAATATTTATGATTATTTATTTGAATTGCGCGCCCTCTAGCGGGACACCTAGCCCTAAGCACTGTAAGGTAGAAAACAACTGAAGTCAAAAACCTAAAGATGGTTAGGTAAAGATGTAATCTCTTCATTTGTGTCCTATTTCCTTCCCATCAATGTATGCTCTAGGGCCCACATAGTAAGCTCTTTCCCTCCTTGTGGGCGCTCTCCACAAGAGGCCAAAGAGGAGCTCTGGCCTTTTTTTCTATTATGGTTAGATCCAGCAGGTGGAGGGGGGATTTTTCTCTGCTAATAACAGGAGTAATAAAGAACTTTTGTGATTTATTTCGTTTTTTTCCACGAGGAGAGCTCTCATATCACATCAGACATAGTCGCCATCATCATGGCAAACCTTCAGTTGGAAAAATATCAAATTATTGTTGCTAGGCTACCAGTGACAGTGCTTATAGCTTGCAGTTTGATCGCACCATTAAAAATTCTACCTAGTGTCTGCAAGAATGATATGGATTTAATATTTGTCAAATTATTGTGCATGTCCTCAAAACTCAAATATGCATCAGCAATTGTTCTTATTTAGCATATCAATATCCTGATATGGACCTCAGTCAAGAGCATATGCATTGTATGTGCTGAGAAAATATGCCATCTGTCAGTATTTGTCATCATCAAGATGATGTACACATAAGCCTATCTCAGGATATCTAATTGTCACGAGAATTTTCAATCCCAATGATGATAACTAAACAATCATTTAATCTTTGACCAATTCTCGAGGTTTGTAAGACCCTGGGTTTAATAATAATAATTAGGCAAAGTCTCAGATTCTGCAGAAGGTTCGTTGTTCTTTATTCACGAGGGCTCTGAAGTCAAAAATGCAAACAGTCATTTTATAACTCCCACCCCCACCTACATACACAGTTTACCACTTTTCTTCCAGCCTGGCAGATTCTAGCCGTTCCTCTCCTCCCTAGATTAGAGGGGCCTTGGAAAGGCCGTCTTTCCTGTTGTCAGTTTTCAGAGTTACAACCAGGTCATGTGTAGTTAATTTGTCTCACACACATTATTGGATTATAGTCTTGTAATTCTAATACATTTCACACCGTTAAATACGTTTCAGGGTGGAATTCTTTAGTCATTACTT
The DNA here is from genome assembly GCF_965601325.2 of Salmo salar. Taxonomy (NCBI): domain Eukaryota; kingdom Metazoa; phylum Chordata; class Actinopteri; order Salmoniformes; family Salmonidae; genus Salmo; species Salmo salar. The sequence continues at coordinate 18,855,285 of NC_138313.1, read as the reverse complement.
TAAACATTTAAATTCCTTTATCACTAATGAGTCAATATCTGGCAATACCATGTATGATATATATATTTTTTTAACCTTTATTTAACTAGGCAAGTCAGTTCAGAACATATTGTTATTTACAATGACAGCCTAGGAACAGTGGGTTAACTGCCTTTTTCAGGGGCAGAACGACAGATTTTTACCTTGTCAGCTCGGGGATTTGATCTAGCAATCGTTTGGTAACTGGCCCAATGCTCTAACCACTAGGCTACCTGTCGCCCTGGAAGCAATCCCAAACAATTATTTGTGCATGAAAGACAAATATGGATTTGAAATTTGTCAAATTATTGAACATATGCTGAAAACTCAGAAATCCATCAGAAATTATCCTCATTTTCAGCATATCAAAAAGCATGTCAAGATCCTGATATGGACCTCAGCCAAGAGAAGCATATGGAATTAATATAGCTTCATATCTTGAATGTGCTGAGAAAACACAGATATGTGATGTATACAGTCAGTGTTTGTCAACATGAAGAGAGAAAATAGGATGTCACAGTGGTGACACGTCATTCAGGCTAAAAACGGCCTGTTTTGCATGTTATTTTGGCATTAATACGTATCACATATCAGTTTGCAAACAATGTAAAAAATAAATAAATTGTTAACGCCGCATACAAACATGGTCTCTTTTTTACTTTCTTGAGTAAGGCAGCTCCAAAATGTAGGCGTTTCAGCCTAGATCAGTGCTTTCTGTGGTGGTGGGGCAGCCAGCGGAAATACAGAGCGTAGGGGTTGGTAATGTTCTCTAGTTGTGCCGTGATTGGCTCAGTGTTCTGTCACTCATGGAGACACTACATCACCGCAAAATCTACGGGGAGAGCTCGAAAATTTAAGCCCCTTGGGTGCTGCTATAAGCTACATTAGAAGTGCCCATTCAAGAAGGCTCAAGGTCATTGGCCACAGATAAAATGACGTCAAATTACGTTATATATATACAGTAGCTTTGATTGGACTGATCATGTCAACATCATACTTTCATAATCGTAGCTAGCAGTCATCATCATGACTCAAAGCGACAGGCAAATCCCTTTCAATCCTTGTCATATGAAGAGAAATTAGAGATAAACGTCTCGGTGCTTATCAGCCATTGGACAAACATTACACAACAAGTTGGAAATTGCAAATTCAACGATGAGTGGTTTGAAAGGAATCAGTGGCTAACTGCAAGCATCTCAAAGCAATCACTATTTTGCATCCCCTGCCTGCTATTCAGTGGAGAGGGTTTGTGGTCCAAGTCTGGGTTTAAGGATTTAAAACATGTCTGAAAAACATGACAATTGTGCATCACATAGAGACAAAGCTGTTAAAACTCTGTTTACTGGGGAAAATCAAACGTTGTGGCTCAGCTAGACACGGCATATCGACGACCCATTGACCTTCACAACCAACAAACGGAGGAGAATAGGTACATGCTTGCCAGAATTATAGTATGCATTAAATTGTTTGGCAATTGTGAGACAGCACTGCGGGGCCATGATGAGTCGACCAACTCCTTGAAGCCAGGTATTTTCAGGTGTATTTTTGAGACCATGCATGAAGGAGATTACAGGCTACAAAGGCATTATGACGACCAATCAATCTAAGGGTACATCAAGCACGATCCAAAATTAACTTTTGGATTGTATGTATGAACACTGCCCTTTCCCACCTGGACAAAAGGAACACACGTCACCGCAAAAAAAAGTGAGAATGCTGTTCATTGACTACAGCTCAATGTTTAACAAAATAGTGCCCACGAAGCTCATCACTAAGCTGGGACTGAACACCTCCCTCTGCAACTGGATTCTGGACTTCCTGAAGGGCCGCCCCCAGGTGGTAAGAGTAGAAAACAACACGTCTGCCACGCGATCCTCAACACTGGGGCCCCTCAGGGGTGTGTACTTCGTCTCCTTCTGTACTCCCTGTTCACCCACGACTGAGTGGCCAAATACGACTCAAATAAAATGCGCTGAAAACAACAGGTGTAGAACTTAGTGAAACTTACAAGCCCTTAACCAACAATGCAGTTAAGAAAATACAAAAAAAAAGTAAGAGATAAGAAAACCAAATAATTAAGGAGCAGCAGTAAATAACAATAGCGGGGCTATATACAGGGGATACCGGTTCAGAGTCAATGTGTCAATGTGCGAGGGCACCGGTGGCGAGGTAATTGAGGTAATTATGTACATGGAGGTAGGGTTATTAGAGTGGCTATGCATAGATAGAGTAGCAGCAGCGTGAGGTGGTGCAAATTGTCTGGGTGGCCATTTGATTAGCTGTTCAGGAGTCTTATGGCTTAGGGGGGTATAAGCTGTTTAGAAGCGTCTTGGACCTAGACTTGGCGTTCCGGTGATGTACTGGGCCGTATGCATTACCCTCTGTAGTGCCTTGCGGTCGGAGGCTGAGCAGTTGCCATACCAGGCAGTGATGCAATCCGTCAGGATGCGCTTGGTGCAGCTGTAAAACTGCTCGTCATCTGACTAAGGCGCTACAAAGGGTAGTGCATACGCCCCAGTACATCACTGGGGCCAAGCTTCCTGCCATCCAGGACCTATATAAAAGGCGGTGTCAGAGGAAAGCCCATAAAATTGTCAGTGACTCCAGTCATCCAAGTCATAGACTGTTTTCTCTGCTACCGTACCGGAACGCCAAGTCTAGGACCAAAAGGCTCCTTTTAACAACTTCTACCCCCAAGCCATGAGACTGCTGAACAATTAATCAAATGGACACCGGACTATCTACATTGACACCCCCCACCTCCATTTGTTTTGTACGTTGCTGCTATTCGATGTTTATTATCATGCATAGTCACTTCACCCCTACATACATGTACAAATTGCCTCAACTAACCTGAACCCCACACACTGACTCGGTACCGGAACCCCCTGTATATAGCCTCGTTATTGTTATGTTGTTGTGTTACTTTTTATTATTACTTTTTTTAACTTTAGTTTATTTGGTCAATATTTTCTTAACTCTTCTTGAACTGCACTGTTGGTTAAGGGCTTGTAAGTAAGCATTTCACGGTAAGGTTTACACTTGTTGTATTCGGCGCATGTGAAAAATAAAGTTTGATTTGAAATGTACATAGAAACTATAACTAAGGAAGTGTGAGACTCCTTTTGCATCTGTACAGGCAGACGAGACCACTGACATCTCCTGTAAATCACAGATGGTAATAGTGCTGCGCTACATGTTACCAGACAAGTGTGTGTGATAGGGTTTTGTAGAGGTGAAGGACAAAACTGGTGTTGGCCTTTCCAACACCATCAAACAAGTCCTAGCGCCACTGAATGTCAAGGAGAAGCTGATTGTACAAACCTACGACAGGGCAGCGGTGATGAGTGATAATGTACGTGGTGTCCAAACACTACAGAAGGATTTCTTTCTGACCACAGAACTCCAGTGTGCTACCATGCCAAGGCCTGTGGGCAACCAGGAGAAGTTGAAAAGGAAGCTGCTCACTGTCTACCGGCATCCTGAGCTGCACACTGGAAACACAGCACTTTCTTTATTGAAATCACTCCATGAGAACAACCTGCTGGAGGCCTTGTCGATGACACTCCGATGACAACCGCAGAGTCAGATATAAACGTTTCCACCCTTAAAAGGATAAAAACCTTCATACGCAACTCCATGGGCCAGAAAAGGTTAAATACATTGGCCTTGCTGTCAATCCAGCATGACTTCATCCAGAGAATGCCAGACTTTGATGACAAAGTCATTGAGAAGTTTGTTCACAAGAAGGACCGCCGTGTCAACTTCCTGTTCAAGTGAGCACAGCACAACAATGGTGAGTCCATAAATATGTCTAGTATGCTGCTGTATAAGTGACGTAATTGTCACGTCCTGACCAGTAGAGGGGTTATTTGTTGTTATAGTATGGTCAGGACGTGGCAGGGGGTATTTGTTTTATATGGTTTTGAGTGTGTGTTTATGTAGAGGGGCGTTTGATTTATGTATTCCCGGGGTTTTGGTTTAGTTCTATATTGTATAATTCTGTCGCGTCTAGGGTGTTTATTTCTATGTTTAGGTATTTGGGATTGGAACCTTCAATTGGAGGCAGCTGTGTATCGTTGCCTCTGATTGAAGGTCCTATAATTAGGAGTATGGTTGTTTTGGGAATTGTGGGAGGTTGTTCTTAGCACTGCTGTATTTAGCCTGCAAGACTGTTAGTGCGGTCGTTTCTTGTTTGATTTATTTAAGTGTTCACTAATAAAGTTAAGATGAGCACTCGACCCGCTGCGCCTTGGTCCATTTACTAAGACGACCGTGACCGAACCTCCCACCACCAACGGACCAAGCAGTGAAGAAAGGAGCAGCAGGTGCACTATCAGGAGTTTTGGACATGGGAGGAAATTCTGGACGGGGCTGGACCATGGCACCAGGCTGGGGAATACCGTCGCCCACCGGAGGAGATAGAGGCAGCCAAGGCAGAGCGGCGCCGGTATGAGGCTATATGCGCCGATAAGGAAGCAGGAGAGGCACCCCCCCAAAAAATTGGGGGGGGGGGGGGGCACACGGGTAGTTTGGCTAGGGCAGGCAGTAGACCTGAGCCAACTATCCGTGATTATTATGGGGAACAGAGGATCACCGTACTATGCGGAAGTGCGCACGATCTCGCCTATGCGCACGAACAGTCCGGTGAAAATGAATCCAGCCCCTCCCAAGTGCCATGCTCGAGTGAGCACTCAGGCCGTAGGGATTGTATGCTCCAGACCGCCAGTAATGCTTCACGGCCCAGTGTATCCTGTTCCCGCTCCTTGCACTAGCCCTGAGGTGCGTGTCTCCAATCTGATACCTCCAGTACTAGCCCCACGCATCATGCTTCCAGTGCGTCAGCCCAGTCCCGAGCTTCCGACGACAGTGCCTCATCCAGAGCGTCCGGCGACAGTGCCCCGTAGAGAGTCGGCCCACTGTCCGGAACCGAGTGAGTCGGCCTAAAGTCCGGAGCTCCCAGAGTACAGTCCAGGGTCTACAGTGACATGCTTCAGGCCGAGGTATTCAGTAGGGGTGGACTAGTCAGGTGGGGGACTAAGGCCTGAGCCTGAGCCACCTCCACTGTAGGAGGTTTGGGGAGGGGGGGGTGTAGCACGGGAGCCGTCGGTGATGGCAGCCACCCTCCCTTCAGTTTAGGGGTTTATTTTTGTAAATATTTTTTTGTTGTTAGGTGCATCCGGGGTCTGCACCTTTGGGGGAGGTACCGTCACGTCCTGACCAGTAAAGGGGTTATTATAGTCTGGTCAGGACGTGGCAGGGGGTATTTATTTTATATGGTTTTGAGTGCGTGTTTATTTAGAGGGGCGTTTGATTTATGTATTCCGGGGTATAGGTTTAGTTCTATATTGTATAATTCTATGTCGAGTCTAGGGTGTTTATTTCAATGTTTAGGTATTTGGGATTGGGGCCTTCAATTGGTGGCAGCTGTGTATCGTTGCCTCTGATTGAAGGTCCTATAATTAGAAGTATGTTTGTTTTTGGAAATTGTGGGATGTTGTTCTTAGTACTGCTGTATTTAGCCTGCAAGACAGTTAGTTTCTTGTTTTGTTTATTTAAGTCTTCACTAATAAAGATGAGCACTCGACCCGCTGCGCCTTGGTCCATTTACTACGATCACCGTGACAGTAATATTCCAGAGATATGTATACTGTAGCTAAGAAATCATGCAGCGCCGTGTGTCACAATCGCAGATTTTAGAGAAATAACAAATGTCGGTACATATAAGTCTCTTATATCATCTGTAAGCTTAAATTCTTGTCAATATAACTGCACTGTCCAATTTACAGTAGCTATTACTGCGAAAAAATGCCATGCTATTATTTGAGGAGAGCTCCTAACAAAACACTTTTTTTCACCGCAATAGGTTTGATGAATTCACCTGACGGTGCAATGTACTTACATTCTGAAATCTTGCTCTGATTTATCGTCCCAGAGATAATATGAATTGTCGTTTTGTTAGATAAAATCCTTTTTCATATCCTAAAAAAGGTCCATATAGAATGCACAATCGATTTTGTATTTCCACTTCAATTTGCAAAGAAAGGAATCTGTGAAAATCTAACCCTAAACGTTGTTTCAACCAGTCAAATTACATTCGTATTTATTCCTCAGAGATCCTAGAACGTAACCAGACTTCACTATATCATTAGGAGTGTAGTATATCCTATAGGACACCAAATTTGGTCAGGGAGCGACACCTTCATGGCGTGCCGAGGACGCGGGCGGTCTTCACTTGATTGACTAACTTTGTCAAATAAGCACCAATCGGGGTCAAAGCTAGCTATGAGCTGGGCTTTACGGGAGTATGTGGAAACCCCGTATCTGTCACCTTGTGCGACAGCAAGCCTTTTCCTTTTGGACAGAAATTGCAAGAACATGGAGAATTATGAAGTTATGAAAACTGGGTGTTTTGCAAATCTTGAACTTACAATATGGCTACTAATACTGGAAAAGCTAAATCAAAGTCCAAGTATACAGATGACGATATTCTTGCAGAAAAATGTAATGTAAATGTGTCCTTCACGATTTGCTCAAATGTACCTGGGTGACTTGACACTAAATGTCATGTAGCTTGCTCACACTTAAAGTTATCATTCTGAAACACCATCGGAATTACAACCAGTGATGGCTAGATTTGGGACCTTTGTTGCATTTCAAAGAAGGTGGTAGAAAAAAAATATAATTTTTTGTATTTTCTTCTACCAGATCTATTCTGTTATTCTCCTACATTCAATTCACATTTCCACAAACTTGTTTCCTCTCAAATGGTACCAAGAATATGCATATCCTTGCTTCAGGGCCTGATCTACAGGCAGTTAGATTTGGGTATGTCATTTTAGGTGAAATTTTGAAAAAAAAAAGCAGGCTATCCCTAAGAAGTTTTAATTTAGCCTACTGTTTGGACTTGGCGTACAGTGCGAATACTGTAAGAAGGCCCATATTCTGAATTACATTGCTGTCCATTTCAAAAGTTCTGAACGAATAGGCATATAGCCTACTTTTCGGGCTTGGTTGTGCACATCTAGCCTATATTAAGTTTAAGAAAAATGTAATTGAATATTCTAACAGCTTGCAATCCTAAAAAACTGAAATTAGTTGACTCATGTTCTATGGTGAAAATGGATGTGGAAGGAAGAAATTTGTTTAGAATGCACTTTTCCCCCACTCATTCACCCCATCTCTTTATATTGCTTATGCATATTCAGTGGCCTGATTGCGTCCAGACTGTCAAACTCCGAACACAATGTACATAAATACCAAATGCCAAGTCCTGGCAAAGCTGAACCTAATGCGAGCAGAATGTGACTTTCGTGCCACCAGAACTAATGCAGCTTGGATTGATCGGATGACAGAAGTCTCATTTAGGTGCCGGGTGTAACAGAGGCCATAGATGAGCCCTATCCATTACTTTGACAGTTTTATATAATACAACTAAATGTGTTTATTTTTGTGTTGCAGGGGCAGTCATATGCAGAGCTGTGGGAGACCACCTCAACCATGCACCTGGTAGAGCAGGGGCTGGTGTTTACCATGCCACCTTCAGCAGGCTTGAAAAGTGGTACTGTTTGTCTTTGTTTGACCCATTTGTTTGTTTTCATTTTTCAGCTGTTGGATCCTTTAAGTGTTGATTTCCAAAAATGTAATGTTCAACAAAAATGCATTGGATTGGTTGAAAAGTAATACTAAACTTACATACTGTACCATGCACAAACTTGACATACTGTTTTTCCTACTAAGATGGACCAAGATGTGTTTTGCTTTGCACATATTTGTTAATTGGTTTTGCAAGAGTCAGTTGTTTGGTCGGTTGATTGGGTTAATTGGTTTTGCAATATGTTGATGCCATTGATTAATAGTATGCGATGTCCAACCCAAAATATAAGCTTATTTCACTCCATTGTTTGTAAACAATATAATTGTACCAAAAAAATTCAGTTGCATGAATAATATTGATTACTAAATGTCACATGAAATGAAAAATATCAAATCTGAATGGAAACCCCTTTATTGATATGTATTGGCAATAATTCACTGACTGGTGAGTAACACCACGCTGGATGTTTGAAATATTAGTAGGTATGATTATTCTACTCATTTATGTATACATTTGTATTACCTGTTCATTTTCCACTGTGATTAGCTCTATGCAAGAATATCGAGAAGATGGCACTCTAGAGGGTGTGCTGATGTTGGAACTCTACTGAAGAAAGCAGGGAAATGAGTGTGCCAAAATAGAAAGTTGCACTGTATCACATACAGAACCAACCTACCAATACCAGTCGTGACTTTGTGTCCTCATACACCACTGCAAGCAGAGGAATGGACAAAGGAGTGGCTGGAACCAGGTGTCCATATCCTACATGTAGTACATTTGTTTTTACAGAGCAGACAATAATGGTTAATTCTGTTTTTTTCATTTAATTCCAGAGTGCTCAGTGGGGTTGAAGAATATTCTACATGGGGCTTTGATCTTGAAGTACATGTCGCAACTATCCACTGACTACCAGACATCAGGGCTAGAGGCATAACACGCTCTGATGCTGCACTTCCTGAGGAAGCACACTGCCTTCTCCTACAAGGGAATGCATGCAAGGTTGGTAAAGCCGTTTCAAAGTAAGATCATTTTTCTAACTACTGAAATGTTCATTATAACAGTCAAGTGTATCAAAGCCCTTTCCATTGTTTGTCTCTCAATTGTCACCAACCCATCAAATGTATCCTATGCTTATTTTGTATCCTTTCATTTTATTTTAGATCATACCTTGCAACCTTGCATTACAATGAGAACAGTGGATGGACGCAGGCAGTGAGAAAAGACAGCCTGCTCAGGTACTCCCTCTCCTTCCCAAAGACCAAGAAGGGTGTCTACGCAATTCGGCCAGTGAAGACCAAAACCACCCACGGTAAGGTCTCTTTATATTCTATCAAGTGTTTTTTTTTTTTTTATTAGTCTACCATTATTGCTGAAATTCCTGTTTATTATTTGTGTCTTTACAGACTACGCTGCCAAAATAGTCAAAGCTATGGTTTGGCCCCCTGGAGGAGGAGTCAGACCCCAGGATCCTGGAATCACCTCCACCACTCTGTAGCCAGTATCAGCGTCCCATGAAGGACCAGGCAGTGAGGGAGTATATACACGTTGTTTTAAGGCTGCACCTGTCTTCACACATCTTAAATTACATTCGAGTCATTTAGCAGATGTTTTCCAGACCGACTTACGTGAGTGCTAAGATTGTTTTCTTACTTTTTCATACCTGGAATTTTGAGTCTTCGGCTGAAATGTAGCAGTTTACACTAATCGTACAGTGGGTGCAGTAATGTCTTTATTGATTTGTCTGGCTTTGTGGATGGTTCTAGATTTGTGGAGTGATGAGATGCCTTGGCACTTGACACTGCAGACCTTGCTCGAAATGTTGACTGTTCTGTGAATTGTTGGTGTTTGTAATTGACAGTGAACCATACCAGTTGTAGCATCCTGTCCTCGTCCCTTCTACTTGTCCTGCCTGTGTGACTGAGCCCCTGATTCAGCAGGGAGTACCTCCACGTGTGGGGAATGCTGATCGGTAATATGGTGTCATGGAAATTCACCACTTAGGACTCAATCTCAGTGTAAATGAATCAATCTTTATTATCACGGCTGAAGAGGTTCACAAACTCAATCCAAGCTTATTAACGAAAACACTGAAAAGGGTGTTCCCTATGTCCTTTTATACTGCTATACAAACAAGTCATAAGCGTGATATACATTATTAATCGACCTGGCCGGGGTATCCTGGAATGACATTGACCTCATCACGTCAGTAGATGATGCCTGGCTATTCTTTAAAAGTGCCTTCCTCACCATCTTAAATAAGCATGCCCCACTCAAATGTTGAACTAGGAATAGATATCGTCCTTGGTTCACTCCAGACCTGTCTGCCCTTGACCAGCACAAAAACATCCTGTGGCGTTCTGCATTAGCATCAAATAGCCCCCGTGATATGCAACTTTTCAGGGAAGTTAGGAACAAATATACACAGGCAGTTTGGAAAGCTAAGGCTAGCTTTTTCAAACAGAAATTTGCATCCTGTAGTACTAACTCAAAAGTTCTGGGACACTAAAGTCCATGGAGAATAAGAGCGCCTCCTCCCAGCTGCCCACTGCTGAGGCTAGGAAACACTTACCACCGATAAATCCACTATAATTGAGAATTTCAATAAGCATTTCTCTACGGCTGGCCATGCTTTCCACCTCGCTACCCCTACCCCGGTCAACTGCCCGGCACCCTCCACAGCAACCCGCCAATGCCCCACCATTTCTCCTTCACCCAAATCCAGATAGCTGATGTTCTGAAAGAGCTGCAAAATCTGGACGCCTACAAATCAGCCGGGCTAGACAATCTGGACCCTCTCTTTCTAAAATTATCTGCCGAAAAAGTTGCAACCCCTATTACTAGCCTGTTAACCTCTTTCGTGTCGTCTGAGATTACCAAAGATTGGAAAGCTGCCGCAGTCATCCCCCTGTTCAAAGGGGATGACACTCTAGAACCAAACTGCTACAGACCTATATCTATCCTACCCTGTCTTTAAGGTCTTCGAAAGCCAAGTTAACAGATTACTGACCATTTCGAATCCCACCGTACCTTCTCCCATATGCAATCTGGTTTCCGAGCTGGTCATGAGTGCACCTCAGCCACGCTCAAGTTCCAAAACGACGTCATAACCGCCATCGATAAGAGACATTACTGTGCAGCCGTATTCGACCTGGCCAAGGCTTTCGACTCTGTCAAATCACCACATTCGACTGCCTAGGTTTCTCAAATGATTGCCTCGCCTGGTTTACCAACTACCTCTCTGATAGAGTTCAGTGTGTCAAATCGGAGGCCCTGTTGTCCGGACCTCTGGCAGTCTCTATGGGTGTGCCACAGGGTTCAATTCTCGGGCCGACTCTCTTCTCTCTATACATCACCGATGGTGCTCTTGCTGCTGGTGATTCTCTGATCCACCTCTACGCAGATGACGCCATTCTGTATACTTCTGGCCCCTCTTAGGACACTGTTAACTAACCTCCAGACGAGCTTCAATGCCATACAACTCTCCTTCCCTGGCCTCCAACTGCTCTTAAACACAAGTAAAACTAAATGCATGCTCTTCAATCGATCACTGCCCGCACCTGCTCGCCCGTCCAGCATCACTACTCTGGACGGCTCTGACTTAGAATATGTGGACAACGACAAATACCTGGGTGTCTGGTTCAACTGTAAAAACTCTCCAGACTCACATTAAGCATCTCCAATCCAAAATTAAATCTAGAATCGGCTTCCTATTTCGCAAAACAAAGCATCCTTCACTCATGCTGCCAAACATACCCTCGTAAAACTGACCATCCTACCGATCCTTGACTTCGGTGATGTCATCTATAAAATAGCCTCCAACAAACTGGATGCAGTCTATCACAGTGCCATCCGTTTTGTCACCAAAGCCCCATACACTACCCACCATTGCGACCTGTACGCTCTCGTTGGTTGGCCCTCGCTTCATACTCGTCGCCAAACCCACTGGCTACAGGTTATCTACAAGTCTCTGCTAGGTTAAGCCCCGCCTTATCTCAGCTCACTGGTCACCATAGCAGCACCCACTCGTAGCACCCGCTCCAGCAGGTATATCTCACTGGTCATCCCCAAAGCAAATTCCTCATTTGGTCGTCTTTCCTTTCAGTTCTCTGCTGCCAATGACTGGAACGAACTGCAAAAATCACTGAAACTGGAGACTCATATCTCCCTCACTAGCTTTAAGCACCAGCTGTCAGAGCAGCTCACAGATCACTGCACATAGCCCATCTGTAAACAGCCCATCTATCTACCTACCTCATCTCCATACTGTATTTATTTATCTTGCTCCTTTGCACCCCAGTAGCTCTACTTGCACATTCTTCTTCTGCACATCTACCATTCTTGTGTTTAATTGCAATTACTTCGCCACCATGGCCTATTTATTGCCTTACCTCATTTGCACTCACTGTATATAGACTTTGTTTTCTTTTGTTCTACTGTATTATTGACTGTTTTGTTTATTCCATGTGTTAACTGTGTTGTTGTATGTGTCAAATTGCTACGCTTTATCTTGGCCAGGTCACAGTTGCAAATGAGAACTTGTTCTCAACTACCCTACCTGGCTAAATAAATGTGAAATAAAATAAAAATAAATAAAGCGTTGGTTCCTGCATGTGACTGAACAATGATATGGGCGTACTGCCAATTGGTCTGAGGTCACATTCACCTACACGAACCAAGGAGATGCTGTTTGCAATTCAATGCTAGCTCTTCAAACATTTTCCCTCAACATGGCTTGCCATTTTGCTACTGAGAATACACATCTGCTAGAGTAGATCTGTACCTGCCATTCGTTTTTACACAGAGTTGTTCCCCCTCTGCTCATGTTTACTACCCATTACTGAGCTAATGGATAAAAGTAAGGAGCACTTTTATTCTGTAACAGGACATTGGGCTCCTTGAGCCTTCTCATACCAATCGCTGCACGTCTCTGCTGCGCCAAGCTTTCAATGGAACTTGTTCATCTATAAAGAAATGTACAAAAAAATTACTATTATTGTATTTCTAAATGTTAGTTAATATACAATAACATTATTATGGATACTGTGACCACTCAGTTAAATGTGACAGACCCATGACTAAAGTGATGCACCAGTATTGGTTTATCCTATATTTTTTTATAACTTAATAAAAAGGTAAAAACATTCTTGAATTATTTTTAATGGTACTTGAATCCCATATAGGGCATGTTATCCTAATTTGGGAACCCATTTCTTATCCCACTGACTGCACACACTGGAATTGGCACATGGTCATACCACCCCAGATAGCCCCAATTCCAGCTGATGAACTGTCTGAACTTTATTGGTAGGGGGAGTGGTGTAACATTATTTGATTTCATAATTGCATTAGATTCGTGAAGATTCTATTTATAAATTAATTAACTTGTGTTGAGTATGGAATGTCAGGTTCTTGGGTGTAGTCCTGCCGGTATGTATTGTAGGCTTGGTGCAGCACATTGACAGAGACCGTGGGGAAGCTAGAATGCTGCTTTATAAAACCCTCTCCTTCCTCTGTCATCGTGGACCCGGGCAATACACCTGCTGCACGAGCACCTACAACAAGTTATTTTTTTACATGATTCAGCCGTAGTTACAAAGGACGTGACATTATAGGGTGTATTCTCAGTAGCAAACTAGCTAGCCATATTACCAATAAACAATCCCTACATATGGAGCCTCATCCTACACTACAAGTTCAGCACCAGCGCGCTCTCGGTGCCTTGCTTCGGGATCAAAATCGGGAATGTAATCCTGACTCAGCTGCCTGCTCTAGCACCACCTTGACTTTATCAGATTCTCCAAAAAGGTCAGGCCCAGGGGAAACCGAGTTCCTGCTATGCTCAGAGTCGCTGCTTTTATATGATATTTTGACATTTCATATCTGGCTGAAGTTTAATCTGCAGTGATATGACAGCTGGCAAGCCTAGTTAGCTGGCTAAAATAGCTAGGCTTCTCACAACAGAAGTGCCTCTCTCCCTGGCTCTTGCTTTATTTGATAGCTAACAGCCTACTGTCCTTACATATTGACAGCTGGGGCCCATCATGGTAAGTCTCCGCTCTCTCTTGGCTTTTTCTTATCTGCTGGAGGATTTTGTTCAATGGGTTACTGCCTGTGTTCGCTGGTCTTCACTGATATAAGGTTAGCTGGCTAGGCTAGCTAACTGGCTCAAATTAACTGGCTGGCTAAGATAACGTTATTTGCATATAACAATGGTTTGATATGGCTACGTATTTCCAAAACGTTGGTTTACTTTAATGTACAGTGGGGGAAAAAGTATTTGATCCCCTGCTGATTTTGTACATTTGCCCACTTACAAAGAAATGATCAGTCTATAATTTTAATAGGTTTATTTGAACAGTGAGAGACAGAACAACTAAAATCCAGAAAAAAGCATGTCAAAAATGTTATAAAATGATTTCCATTTTAATGAGGGAAATAAGTATTTGACCCGTCTGCAAAACATGACTTAGAACTTGGTGGCAAAACCCTTGTTGGCAATCAGAGGTCAGACGTTTCTTGTCGTTGGCCACCAGGTTTGCACACATCTCAGGAGGGATTTTGTCCCACTCCTCTTTGCAGATCTTCTCCAAGTCATTAAGGTTTCGAGGCTGACATTTGGCAACTCGAACCATCAGCTCCCTCCACAGATTTTCTATGGGATTAAGGTCTGGAAACTGGCTAGGCCACTCCAGGATCTTAATGTGTTCTTCTTGAGTCACTCCTTTGTTGCCTTGGCCGTGTGTTTTGGGTCATTGTCATGCTGGAATACCCATCCACGACCCATTTTCAATGCCCTGGCTGAGGGAAGGAGGTTCTCACCCAAGATTTGATGGTACATGGCCCCGTCCATCGTCCCTTTGATGCGGTGAAGTTGTCCTGTCTCCTTAGCAGAAAAACACCCCCAAAGCATAATGTTTCCACCTCCGTGTTTGACGGTGGAGATGGTATTCTTGGGGTCATAGGCAGCATTCCTCCTCCTCCAAACACAGCGAGTTGAGTTGATGTCAAAGAGCTCCATTTTGGTCTCATCTGACCACAACACTTTCACCAGTTGTCCTCTGAATCATTCAGATGTTCATTGGCAAACTTCAGATGGGCATGTTTATGTATTCTTGAGCAGGGGGACCTTGCGGGCGCTGCAGGATTTCAGTCCTTCACGGCATAGTGTATTATCAATTGTTTTCTTGGTGACTATGGTCCCAGCTGCCTTGAGATCATTGACAAGATCCTCCCGTGTAGTTCTGGGCTGATTCCTCACCGTTCTCATGATCATTGCAACTCCACGAGGTGAGATCTTGCATGGAGCCCCAGGCCGAGGGAGATTGACAGTTCTTTTGTGTTTCTTCCATTTGCGAATAATCGCACCAACTGTTGTCACCTTCTCACCAAGCTGCTTGGCAATGGTCTTGTAGCCCATTCCAGCCTTGTGTAGGTCTACAATCTTGTCCCTGACATCCTTGGAGAGCTCTTTGGTCTTGGCCATGGTGGAGAGTTCGGAATCTGATTGATTGCTTCTGTGGACAGGTGTCTTTTTTACAGGTAACAAGCTGCGGTTAGGAACACTCCCTTTAAGAGTGTACTCCTAATCTCAGCTCGTTACCTGTATAAAAAGGCACCTGGGAGCCAGAAATCTTTCTGATTGAGAGGGGGTCAAATACTTATTTCCCTCATTAAAATGCAAATCAATTTATAACATTTCTGACATGCATTTTTCTGGATTCTTTTGTTGTTACTCTGTCTCTCACTGTTCAAATAAACCTACCATTAAAATTAGACTGTTCCTTTCTTTGTCAGTGGGCAAACATACAAAATCAGCAGGGGATCAAATACTTTTTCCCCCCACTGTAGCTGTATGCTCGGTGTTGATAGTACTTCATGAGTTTGCCAGTTGCTAACATAATGTTAGCATGCTGGTGTAGCGGTCTTTATATGTACCACAGGAGAACCAAGAAATGAAGAGCGACACCACGGCTGTCTTTTAAGTTGATCTGCAATAGTATTGTGAAAAGACAGGACAGGAACACATCAGTCTACAATGCACCATGTGACAAGTTGTTCTGTACAGGAGCATGAAGAAAGGTAAAACACATATCCTGTCTCACATCCCCAATACATTGCTTGATGCTTTCAGTGTTGACAGTACCAAAATACAACTCATGTACAAAAACACTGCAACACAAACAAGTTACGTGAAATCGCCTCTATCCCATTCAGACCTTACAGGGCCAAAACGACATGTCCCATAATAACGCAAGCACAAATCGGCAGCTCAGCTAACAGTCTGCATCACAGAAAGGTATGCTAGCTAGCAACAGCAGCACTTTTAGCACTCTAAACTATATTAATAACAATAAAACTCTGAAAGTGACATGTTTCAATGGTCTCACTCCCTTATTATAATAATATCTACAGCATTAACCTTGGGATGTTTTATTTATTTCACGTTATGGACTTCTACAAAGGAGTAATCTGCAGCACATAGCTTTCTCTCTGTGTTTTCTCGGACTGAGGAGAACGGGAGCTACGGGTGGTACCAGGGTGTTATTAGGTGACACAAGCACCCAGATTAAATAAAATACCTTTAATGAAACAAAACCCGAAGATGTTAACATCATTCAACTACTGTAGCTGCCTACCTAACATCAACAGGCAGCACCAGTAGCGCAACAATTAAAAATAGACACAGAAAGTAAAGCTCCTGGCGATCATAGTGATCTGACTCCCCCCTTCTGTCTGATCTTGGAATATTCCTGTTCGCGGGTTTTGGCCACTGACCCTCTCAACCTGGTTGTTCTGTACTATTCTAATAATTTGAAGTTTGATGTAATAAACTTTACTCTCCTACACTGGTAAGGCTAATGTAAGCAGGCTGATAGGGCTAAAGTTAGCAGGCTAGTTGGCTCGTAACCATGCAAGCTGATTCGTAACACTATATTCATAAATTATTTGCTTGTAAATTGGCTGAACATTTATTGAAATCAGTAGTGATGAGTGCAAACGATTTAGTTTAATTTGAAGTTATTTTGGTTGGAGTTTACATCATAGGGAATAGGCTGGCTTGCCGGGTCCTCCATATTACATCGCCCCACAGAAAAAAAAAATGGTGGCATAACTTAGGCATTCTGATAAGTTTTATGTAATAACTCAGAAATTAGAAATAAAAAGTGGGGTGTAACTTTGCAAAGGGACTTTTAATGTGTATACTAATGCAAAGTGGTTGCGTTTATGCTACCTACACTTTAACATTGATGCTTTACATGTCATGGAATATAGCTAAATGTAAGGTTTTTGTTGATCTCTATGCATGCGAGTGAATATTCGAGAAATACTCAGCACAACACTGGAGGGCAAAGCCATTGTGGCAAGCCTCGAGAGGTTTGGAGAAACGTGAGTGTTCTAGTTACTTCATTAATGACAGACTTGTCTTCAAGGATGCTTGGCACACCCAAGGATGACGCCACTGTCCTACTGGTTTCCTTGAGGAACGCCTCAGGAACCTGAGAAAGCGGCTTTGGAGACCAGGACCAGCTGCAGCCGCCGAAGATGAGACCAAGCAGGAGTCCTTACTTGCCTGGTAAATGTTTCAGTATATGGAGTGTGTACACACACACCCTCCCAAGAGGGTAAGATATTAATAGACAGAACGGACACAGCCGATCTTGTCAGTTGTTATCGAGAGCTTTAATTGATTCAAATAGATGTAATGATATTAGGCCACATTTTAGTTTGATCGTTTCCTCGATGGTCTACAGCAGTGGTCACCAGTGATCTCCAAGGCATTCCTAGTTGATCACCAAACAATTCTTAAAAAAAAAAAAAAAACTACGATAAAGCCTTGCATTTCTATTTGTCTCATGCTGTTGCCGGTAGCTGCCCTAGGCACCGGGTAGGCGAAGTGTTCCCATTTCATGTGTCTGAAGGTACAAATTCTGCCTTCCCGGCGGTCCCGGAGAGCAAATCAAGTGCACTATAGGCCTATCGCAGGCCAATCGGTTGGCTCAGATTACCGTGTCTGCAGTAAAGTAACAGGCTTAAAAGAAAGTTAAAGCAACGTTGATACTGTGAGATTTCAAAACCATGACTAGAGAGAGACTGTCAAGAAATACAGCAACGACCTACTGTTTTTATAAGTGAGTTCATGTTATTACTCAGCACTGTCACTTTTTATTCAACACTTTTATAAGCCATAAAATGTGCATTCTTCCTACTTCCACTGGTGCTACAACCAGCACTGCAGTTGTAATGAATGAGTAGGAAAGTGTCGATAGGCTTGCGTTATCATTAGCTCCTTGGGTATTTTTTCATATCAAGGAATATTTCACTTTCTCTGTTCATAGGAGTAAAACATGAATTTGTGCATGAGGCAGAAATAATGCGGTGCAACGCGAGTTTCTCTATCAGCTGGAAGACGTTCTTTTTTGGTCAGTGTCAGCGGAGGAAAGGGAGAGTAGAGTAATGTTGAGAGGCGGACCCTCAGTCTGCTGCTCTCTCCCTCAACTAAGACTGACCATCAGATGCAGGCACCATCAGCCCAGTAAAATAAAAAGTGTGTATTTGACAAATAAAACAAATGGTATACAAAATCAAATCAACCCCCCCACAAAAATATACTAAAATGTAAGGGGGTGGATATAATTTGTGGAACATTCCAACAGGAATCTGTTCCAAAAAACTTTGTAAATAACAAGGTTGCCAACAACGCATACAAAGTTGTACAGCAGCAGAATAAGATACCAGGTAGGTGTGGGAAATTGTTTAGTTTCAGTCATCCACGTTTATTCCGAAAAATGTCTGTCCTCACTCTGGTAGCCTCTGGACAAACATTAAGAATAAGCTATGTGGTGAGTTGATGCCTATTCGGCAGCTAGTTAGCTAGGTGAATTGATCATGCTACTTTGTATGCGTTGTTTGTTGGCATCCTTGTTATTTACAAAGTTTTTGGAACAGATACCTGCTGAAACATTCCACAAATTCTACTCACCCAATGTAAGACTCTGAAACACAAATGAAAAGCTCAGCTTTGTACAGCCAACAAAGTCTCAAAGACAATCCACAGAAAGGAAAACCTCTTCTCAATGCTCCAATATAAGTCTGAGACAAGTCTCACCTGTCCGGCATCAAAGAAAACTAGGTCTAACTAGCAAAAGTTTCCTAGTCACCAAAATCTTCTTATTCTTTGAATTTTTATGGGAGACTACACCCATTGGTGTTTTGCCGCCACCTACTGTACCGGGTATTAAAACAAAAAATATTCCATTGTGGGAAGAGGGGCGGGGGACCCGACACCAAAATATTTATTCTCCCACCTCTCCTGTCAAATTAAAATTGATTTTTGTGGGATTTGTATCATTTGATTTACACAAACATGCCTACCACTTTGAAGATGCAACATATTTGTGTGTGAAACAAACAAGAAATAAGACAAAAAATAAGACCCCCCCCCCCCCCCCCCCCAAGTCAATACAGCTTCCAGTCTCTTGTGGTATGTCTGTATAAGCCTGGCACATCTAGCTACTAGGATTTTTGCCAATTTTTCAAGACAAAACTGCTCCAGCTCCTTCAAGTTGGATGGGTTCCGCAATCATTAAGTCATACCACAGATTCTAAATTGAATTGAGGTCTGGGCTTTGACTAGGCCATTCCAAGACATTTAAATGTTTCCCCTTAAACCACTCAAGTGTTGCTTTAGCAGTATGCTTAGGGTCATTGTCCTGCTGGAAGGTGAACCTCCGTCCCAGTCTCAAATCACTGGAAGACTGAAACAGGTTTCCCTCAAGAATATCCCTGTATTTAGCGCCATCCATCATTCCTTCAATTCTGACCAGTTTCCTAGTCCCTGCAGATGAAAAACATAACCACAGCATGATGCTGCCACCACCATGCTTCACTGTGTGGATGGTGTTCTCGGGGTGATGAGAGGTGTTGGGTTTGCGCCAGATATAGCGTTTTCCTTGATGGCCAAAAAGCTCAATTTGTCTTCTGACCAGAGTACCTTCTTTCCATATGTTTGGGGAGTCTCCCACATGTCTTTTGGCCAACACCAAACATGTTTGCTTATTTTCTCTTCAGGCAATGGCTTTTTTCTGGACACTCTTCCGTAAAGCCCAGCTCTGTGGAGTGTACGGCTTAAAGACGTCTGTGGACAGATACTCCAATCTTCGCTGTGGAGCTTTGAAGCTCCTTCAGGGTTATCTTTGGTCTCTTTTGTTGCCTCTCTGATTAATGCCCTCCTTTCCTGGTCTGTGAGTTTTGGTGGGCATCCCTCTCTTGGCAGGTTTGTTGTGGTGCCATATTCTCTAAATTTTTTGAATAATGGATTTAATGGTGCTCCGTGGGATGTTCAAAGTTTCAGATATTTTTTTATAACCAAACCCTGATCTGTAGCTCTCCACAATTTTGTCCCTTACCTGTTTGGCGAGCTCCTTGGTCTTCATGGTCCCGCTTGCTTGGTGGTGCCTCTTGCTTAGTGGTGTTGCAGATTCTGGGGCCTTTCAGAACAGGTGTATATATACTGAGATCATGTGACAGATCATGTGACACTTAGATTGCACACAGGTTGACTTTATTTAACTAATTATGTGACTTCTGAAGGTAATTGGTTGCACCAGATCTTATTTAGGGACTTCATAGCAAAGGGGGTGAATACATATGCACCCACCAGTTTTATTTTTTTCATTTCACTTCACCAATTTGGACTATTTTGTGTATGTCCATTACATGCAATCCAAATAAAAATCCAGTTAAATTACAGGTTGTAATGCAACAAAATAGGAAAAACGCCAAGGGGGATGAATACTTTGGCAAGGCACTGTATACACATCAATCATTGGCCTATCCCTCTGTGCTGGCACAGATCTACTATTCACAGGCGTCCACTCACAATCCCGCACCCTTGACCCATCCTCCTCTACTTTCTTCACTGCCTCAGCATGCGTCACCTTCTGCACTACTCTGACTCTAGCTACCTCAACCTGATTCCTCTCACACTGGACACTTCCGATCCCCAGTAACATGTGCACCCTTACAATTGACACACACAACTTTTTCCACCAAAACTACATAATCCTCTATCCCATGCCCTCCTGCACACTTCCTACATCTTGGAATCTCCCTCCAACACACTGCTGTGACATGACCATGGAATGTCTGTGTATGTCTGTGTGTGTTTTGTAGCCTAACATTACAAGTGTGATTACGAGATAGAAAGAGTGATTTTTTTATAATTTTTTTTATTTATTTAACCTTTATTTAAACAGGTAAGCTAGTTGAGAACAAGTTCTCATTTACAACTGCGACCTGGCCAAGATAAAGCAAAGCAGTGCGACAGAAACAACAACACAGAGTTACATGGAATAAACAAGCGTACAGTCAATAACACAATAGAGAAAAAGAAGAAAGTCTATATACAGTGTGTGCAAATGGCATGAGGAGGTATGGCAATAAATAGGCCATAGTAATTACAATTTAGCAGATTAACACTGGAGTGATAGATGAGCAGATGATGATGAGCAGATGATGGTGTGTAAGTAGTGATACTGGTGTGCAAAAGAGCAGCAAAGTAAATAAAAACAATATGGGCATGAGGAAGGTAGATTGGGTGGGATATTTACAGATGGACTATGTACAGCTGCAGCGATTGGTTAGCTGCTCAGATAGCTGATGTTTAAAGTTAGTGAGGGAAATGTAAGTCTCTAGCTTCGGCGATTTTTGCAATTCGTTCCAGTCACTGGCAGCAGAGAACTGGAAGGAAAGGCAGCCAAAGCAGGTGTTGGCTTTGGGGATGACCAGTGAGATATACCTGCTGGAGCCCATGCTACTGGTGGGTGTTGTTATCGTGACCAGTGAGCTGAGATAAGGCGGAACTTTACCTAGCAGAGACTTGTAGATGACCTGGAGCCAGTGGGTCTGGCGACGAATATGTAGCGAGGGCCAGCCAACTAGAGCATACATGTCGCAGTGGTGGGTGGTATAAGGCGCTTTGGTAACAAAACGGATGACACTGTGATAGACTGCATCCAATTTGCTGAGTAGAGTATTGGAAGCTATTTTGTAGATGACATCGCTGAAGTCGAGGATCGGTAGGAAAGTCAGTTTTACTAGGGTAAATATGGCGGCGTGAGTGAAGGAGGCTTTTTTGTGAAATAGAAAGCCGATTCTAGATTTGATTTTGGATTGGAGATGTTTGATATGAGTCTGGAAGGAGAGGATATGAGTCTGGAAGGAGAGTTTACAGTCTAGCCAGACACCTAGGTATTTGTAGTTGTCCACGTATTCTAGGTCAGAACCGTCCAGAGTAGTGATAATGATGCTATTTGTCACGTCCTGACCAGTATAAGGGTTATTTTGTTATTGTAGTTTGGTCAGGACGTGGCAGAGGGTATTTTGTTTATGTGGTTCGGGGTGGTGATTTATTTAGTAGGGTGTTGGTTTAGTTAGTTCCGGGTTTTTGGGGTTATGTTGCATGTTTGTATTTCTATGTGGTCTCTAGTCTTTTGTATTTCTATTTCTAGTTTATTGGGGTTGGACTCTCAATTGGAGGCAGGTGTTTTCTAGTTGCCTCTGATTGAGAGTCCTATATATGGGTATGTGTTTGGTTAAGTGTTTGTGGGAGATTGTTCTTGGATTGCTGTGTTGCCTTCAAGACTGTTATTTTGGCAGTCATCGGTTTGTTATTTTTGTATACATGTTTGTTTGGTTTTTTCCTTCTTTTCCCGTCAATAAAGAAGATGAGTATACATGTTCCTGCTGCGTTTTGGTCCTCTCCTTATGACAACCGTGACACTATTAGAGAAGAATGGATTAAAAATATATATAAACACATGGGTCGCTACAATACTATAGTTATCCCGTTTCACATTGGATTTATTAACTAAAAAAAGGTTAAGACATTTTTAATTTTGGTGCCGCTCTGCACACACAAGCTTATTAGCTAGCTCATCCATTTCTATGAGCTAGATCTGGTCCTACTCTGGGACGTTCCTCCGTAGGTCTTTTAATTATGTAATTCGGTGAAGTTATGATATACTAATAAAAGCAAAGATACTGATAAGGTTTCCCCTTTTGTCTGTGGTAATAGTCTAAATGTTGTGATGCCCAGCGCTTCAAGCCCCAGCTGCATCCCTGTAGCAGATAAAAGTGGCCTCTCACTAAAACCAACAGCCTACGATAGCCATCTACTGGCTGTGGTTGATCCCCAACACACAGGTGAACTCCTTTTACAGGTGAACTCCTTTTCTTTCCTAAATCCCTTTCCTCCTTTTCTTTTCTCCTATCTAAGCTCCCCTTCCTTTCCTCCTTTTCTAGCTCCCTTTCCTCCTTTTTTTAACTTGATCCCTTTCTTTCATCACGATAGCTCCCTTTCCTTTCCTACATTACTTCCCTCATTTGCTTTCCTAGCTCCCTTTCCTCCTATCCTGTCCTCCTTTAATAGCACCATTTCCTTCCCTAGCTTCCTTTCCTATCTTCCTTTCTTTCTTTCCTTACCTAGCTCTCTTTCCTCCTTTCCTTTCTCCCTTCCCTTTCCAAGTACCTTTTCTTATCTCCTTTCCATTCCTAGATCCTTTCCTTTCCTCCTTTCTTAGCTTCCTGTCCTTTCCTAGCTTCATTCCTCCTATCCTTTCTGAGCTTCCTTTTCATGCTCTCTTTCCTTACACAGCTTCCTATCCTTGACTCATTTACTAGCTCTCTTTCATGTCCTCCTTTTCTTTCCTACTATCCTTTCTGAGCTTAATTTCCTTTCCTCCTTTCCTTTCCTGGCTCCCTTTCCTCCTTTCTGAGATAACTTCCTTCACTATCTCAATTACCACCTTTCTTTTACTAGTTTCCTTTCCTCCTTTCCTAGCCCCCTTTCCTCCTTTCCTTTCCTAGACCCCTCCATATACACCTCTCACTCTCTCCCCACCAGTCAAATCTTGTGCCATGCATTTGTCTGTCCAACACAAAACACTAAACCTACTTTGGAGCAAGCTTCTCTATCCACGCTAATTGGTGGTTTCATTTAATGAGCTAGCGACCTCGTCAAGAAGTTTGACCTTCTTGGCGTAATGTTTAAGGTGTTGGCTTGACAGTTGCTGGACTGGGGTTCGAGTCCCAGTTGGGGCTACCCTCCGAATTCACTACATTGGTGTCGGAAGTGGGATGGCGTCCGTCAGGCCATCAGAGAGTTGTTTTGGCCTACACGTGAGGGACTTGGTATAGAGAAGTGTGTGGACACGCTCCCCCAAAAGGGTAAAGGAGCGACAATAACACAAAAACTAGCGACCACGTCAAGAGATTCAGATGTCTTGCTGTTATATTGGTGTCGGAAGTGGGATGGCTACCGTGAGCCCATCCCACTTCCGCTTCTCTATACCAAGTCGCTCACGTGTATGCCTACATACTTCTCCAATGGCCTCACAGACGCCAGTATAGCGAATTAAGTTGCTGGCTTGACAGTCGCTGGGTTGGAGTCCCGGTCAGGGCTTCCCCTGAATTCACTACACTATGTTGATTTTGCAGGTTAAGGAAAGAAAAGAGAGGAATGATATTAACCTTTATTTTGGGGGGTTCGAAACAGTTCAGAACTTTATTATGCTGGTCGTAACACGAGAACGGAACAAAAAAACTGCTCTGTTCAGAACAAAACGATAGAAAAATAATTTTGGTTCCAACCAATCGTTACAATATTTTCCTTCACAAGCCTAAAATGTAGTCCCAGCCCTACCGTGCCATTGCCTCGCTACCCAAACTCCTTGCTCCGGCCAAATGCTATGCCACGCCCACGGACGTTAGTTTCTTCTCCGCAATGACTCTGTATCTGAGTACTTCCCGATGATTTCTAGAATGGAAATCCATTCTAGACCGTCTGATTGGTCCCAGAACCCAATGGGCTGACAGAGCAGGAATACACGTGGGTGAAGTGGCGTTTTGAAAATTCGTCATTGTCATTGATACTCTGATTGTACATGATCCGATCGCTGATGTCTTTTTTATTATATTAAATCAAATATTGCAATCAGACATCATTGAGTTCAAGAATTGACAAGAACATAAAGTACTAACATGACAACATAAAAGAAAATGTGATAATGACAGTGATTCAGAAAATAATTTGCTATAATATTGGACTGTAGACATTTCAGAGACTTAAATAAAAACAAGTCTATCAAAAACACTTTAAAGCAGGGGGTTGATTTAAAAACATTTAGTTTTGTGGATATAAAATGTACCAACCAAAATCATGACATTATTTAAACATTTCAAAGGGTTCAGAGGTTTTACTCAGTATGTACTCCTCCATATCCAACATGCACAAATTGAATGTGAGGTTAGGCTGCCATATCTCTCAAAAATCTTATAGTGCACAAACAACTGTAAAAAACTGTGTCAGCGTTTCAGGATCATCATTGTAGAAGCTACACTTGTCATCAATGTCTGTAAATCTTCACACCATTGTGTTGGAGGAGTACATATTGTGCAAAATCTTTTGGTGCACCTCTCTTATCTTATTAGAAATACAAAATGTAAAGGGACAAAGCTAAGCCATTAGCCATTGAATGTCTGATAGTTGTGAATTCCAAAAGGATTTCCCTCTTGGTGAGATCTTTCTTTTACTATAAAAAAAAATGTATCTTATATGTTTATTTGTTCACTTGGGACTTTTGATATCAATACCATTAATACACAGACTAGGTTCTACTCTAAATGTATCTTGAAAACACATTTGACTTTTCAGTAGCTGGGAAATATCTGAGGGAATAGCATTAACCACAGAACCATATTCTTTGTATTGAACAGGAAAGGCTTTGACTCTTGAGAAAACCTCATAACTTAACATTTGGCCACCTCTATTGAAGATGTCACTTACAAATATTATATTTTTCTTTATCCAATGTTGCATAAAAACCCTTTTGTTTTTAACAGTGATATAATTTTTCCCCCCACAGAATAGCTTTATGAGGTGAAAAGTCAAGCACAAAACATAATTTCCATCCCATACGTGCCTGCTGATAAAATGTTGAAAATTGGAAACCCCAAATGTTCTTAAAATGAGGAATCAAGAAATATAACGATTCAGAAGATTCTATGCATTTGTTCAACTACTTAATCTTAAAGATATTATTCATATCCACAAAATCCAGGTCTCTGTTTTGTACAACATCCCTTATTTTTACATCACCACAAACGACTTCATTGATGGCAGTCTGACTGAAGTACGTAGCGAACGATAGAGCAGCGGAATAACGCCATTTCAGCCAAACCGCGTCAGTCAGTCTTCGTGCATCACAAACAGTAACCTTGAACTAACTACACTAACTCGCAGTCAGAAATATAGGAAAGCGGAGGACCACACTAGGGGTGCGTTCAGGTCGATTAAACGTTTGCTACGTTGAGTTACGTTTTGCACTGACACGTTTCCAAAAACGTTCTTCAACGTTCGTGAACATACGTTCTTCAACGTTCTTGAACATACTTAGATACCCTCTCCATTTGGTGAGGGTCCATGCTATTTGGGATCCTTGGGACATCTCTACCCAATTGAAGTCGAAATGTACAATGGTTATGATTAGGTAAGGTTTATGATTAGGGTTAGGATAGGGATTAAGGTTAGGTTTAGGGTAGGGACGGCCAAAGGATAGCGCTAACCGTTTGGTGGGTGTGGCGGGGTGTGGCTTGAAGCAATGAGTGACGTTTCAAAGGCAGCTGCCATGCTTATAGCGTTCTCCCACTCCTCACGTTTTTTTCAAACGATCGTTCAGAACAACACAGTTTACGTTTAATTGAACGTTCCACACTGTTTTTTCGTAGGCCTACTGAGCACCGTGCACAGATCCACAAGGACATGATCGCCGCTGTCCTAAAAAACACCCATCGACGTCCTGTATAGAACCTAGGCTTTCGGACGGACATCACTAGGGGTAAGGTACATTTTGTTATTGTATTCATTTATGATTGGTTGTAACGGTCCATGTTGTTTACGATAGGCATTTCGTTACATTGTCTGTGACTGTATTTGGGTTTTACTGTAAATTAGCTCACATTGTTGCGGGGAAGCGATACAGATAACTTTCGCCTGTGTATAGCCCATGTAACCCAAGCCTTCTGCATTGCTGGCACCGCTACTGAACGGTGTTAATATTGAGTTTTAGCATACGCCACATATCTCAATTCTTTTTTTTTTACACACACACACACATCTTAGGTTTTATTATTTTGTTTAAAGGCTAGAAATAGGAAAAGTCGTGGCGATTTCTCGAGTTTGGATAATGATATCACATATACCCCCACCTCCTCCCCCTCTTCTCAATCGGAAAATTATAGAAAATGAGTTGTAAAATATTCTTCTCCACCCCATGGCTTCACAGGCCATATGAATAACTGGTTAGCAGTAGCCTATGAGGGCCTATTTATGTACGGCGAGAATTTACACCATAGATTAGCCTTATACTGTATAGCCGAATTTACTAATGGCTTTGAGTTTCTCTATCCTGTCTAGAGGGGATGGTTTTTGGGGAAAGTTTTGTGACCTAGTATGTGGTTTGAAGTTGAACAAGGAGAAAATTCGGCTCTAAGGTCAGCCAATAGGCTCAGCAGTTTGCATTATGCAGTTTAGTAGTAGTACTACTAGTAGCCTATACGAGTTGGGATTTTCATTGTACAAGTTATTGTTAAAAGATGTCTGGTGTTATTGTGTTTTTGTTAACATTTTAAGACCTATTGTTACAAGTTAATCCCCTGACTCTCTCAAAGTGACCCTGGAGTCTAATATTTTCTGCAGTGTTTTTCCATTTTCCTTAGGAATAACTAATGAACCCATCTTGGACAGGATGTGTTATCCTGGGGACTGGGTGTGAACTATCCAGACATGCATGTCTCCCAAATGGCACCCTATATATTGTACCATTTATTTATTTTTCTTCACCAGGGCACAATCGGGCTCTGTTCAAAAGTAGTTCTATATATAAGGTATTCGGTTCCATTTTGAAAGCAATCATAGTCTGTTTTGGGCAGTCCCAGTGACTCCAGTGTGTGTTAGAGATCTGCAGTTTCCTGTCAGGAAGAGCCAGACATGGGATAAGACCCGGGCTGCCTGGACAGCCAGGCCAGCTCACTGGTGACAAGGCAAACAACTAATCTAGGCAAGGGAGGAACCATTTTCTAAAAATGGTCTAAAGCCCCGCCCGTAGTTAAATTAAACGCTCATAGTTATTTTCTTTGATAGAGTATACTGTTTGGTACAGTTGGCTACAGTTGCATTAATTAACCACCCATTGAGACTTCATATAGAGTTGAAGTTATGAGTAATATAGACACTTCAGGTTCAATAGGTGAATGTTTACGTCTTCCATCCTTGCCGAGGTACATTCAATATTTCCATGAGACTCAGGAACTCCTCAAAGAAACAATGTTGTCATGGACAGTTAGATGTTAGTAGTACTGTATAGTCTCCACAGTGAAATGAGGAGAATCTGCGGACTTTCAGACAAAGTTGTATGCTGACCAACCCTGGTTAAAGATGGTTTGTTACTGGCACAGTCTAATTTAAGATGAAATCAAATTGTTTGTCACATGCGCTGAATACAAGAGGTGTAGACTTACTGTGAAATGCTTACTTACAAGGCCAATGCTGATTTATTTTTTTTTCCAAGTAAGAAAACATTTGATAAATAAAAATACAATTAACTAAAGTAAGAAAAAAAGTAAAACACTAAAATAACAATAACGTGACTATATACAGAGGGTACCGAGTCATTGTGCAGGGGTACAGGTTAGTTGAGGTAAATTTAGGTAATATGTACCTGTAGGTAGAGTTAAAGTGACTGCATAGATGATTAACAGCGAGTAGCAGCAGCGTACAAAAGGGGGTCAGTCCAAATAGTCCGGGTAGCCATTTGATTAACTGTTTAGCAGTCCAATGGCTTGTGGGTAGAATCTGTTAAGGGGCCTTTTGGACCTAGACTTGTCGCTCCGGTACCACTTGCCGTATGGTAGCAGAGAGAACAGTCTATGACTTGGGTGGCTGGAGTCTTTGAAAATTATTTGAGCCTTGCTCTGACACCGCCTGGTATAGAGGTCCTGGATGGCAGGAAGCTTGGCCCCCGTGACGTAAAACAGTGCAGCTGTGTTATTGTAAGTACTAAAATATTTAGCTGTAGCTCCCTTGAGACATGTTTTGATAGAGGTCGTTTAGTGCTGAAGACTGTATACACATTAATTAAGGGATTCCATACAAACATTTGTATATAAGAATAATTGAGAAATAATTAATAAAAGTTGGCATATTTATGACATTTTGGTCTTACCCATGCCTCCTTCAAGACTCCAAAATGTTTCATATGTAGGTGCTACAAAGCAAAAATGTGTGTTATATGAAGAGCTCTATTCTCATGTCATCTGACTATTGATAAATGGCATTGACACTTGGATTGGAACCAGTGCTATGGTCAGATGACATGAAAATAGAGCTCTTTGGCCATGCATACGAGTGGTAGGTTTGGCGTTGGAAAACAGAAGCGTATGCAGAAAAGTACCTCAAACCTGTGGTGGGTCTTTGATGTTAAGGGGCTATTTTGCTTCCACTGATCCTGGGGCCCTTGTTAAGGTCAACGGCATAATGAACTTTACCAAGTACGTGGACATTTTAGCCAAAAGCCTGGTTGCCTCTGCCAAGGGGCTGACACTTTGCCGAAAGTGAACCTTCCAGCAAGAAAATAACTCAAAATCCGTAAAGAAATGGTTAATTGACCACAATCTATATTTTGCATTGGCCATCTCAGTCTCTGGACTTGAACCCCGTTGAAAACCTGTGGTTTGAATTGAAGAGTTCAGTCCATAAGAGCACATTTTAGGAAAAAGGCTGTGTCATTATCGTCTCAAGAGGATGGTGCTATAGAGTAATGAAAACAGCGGTGGCCATAATTTTGACCTTTATCTTTTTATTACTTGTTAAACAAAGTATCTTTCTCTGAGCAATTGTATTAGTATAATATAATTTCCCAATTTTTTCTTTATACAATAGCTTAGTATTTGTATTGTTTTATAGTATTTTTTTTACTAATCTTTATCAAGGGTGCCAATAATTATGGACCTGACTGTATGTTAACCATCTCATTGTATTTAGGGTGAAAATGGGTAAAAAAAAAAGACAATCACTAAATTCCTTTACATTGCTGGCTTTTTGCAAATCCAATCAGTTTTCCACATTAGTTCAACATCATTACATTGCATTCTATTGTCGAAAGGACATTGATTCAACCAGTTTGTGCCCAGTGGGTTCCCAGTTAGCAATGAGCAATCGGGAGGCTGGCGTCCCTCCAAAGTGGTCGCGTGACATGCCACAGGTTTTTTGACCATCGCCTCACTCACGGGCCACCCGCATCACCCCTGTTGAGACACAAAACCGCGACGAGTCACTGAAGAGCACTTTTTGCCAGTCCTGTCTGGTACAGCGACTGTGGGTTTGTGCCCATAGGCGGCGTTGTTGCTGGTGATGTTTGGTGAGGACCTGCCTTACAACAGACCTACAAGCCCTCAGTCCTGCCTCTCTCAGCCTATTGCGGACAGTCTGAGCACTGATGGCGGGATTGTGCGTTCCTGGTGTAACTCGGGCAGTTGTTGTTGCCATCCTGTACCTGTCCCGCAGGTGTGATGTCCGGATTTACCGATCCTGTGCAGGTGTTACACGTGGTTTGCCACTGCAAGGACAATCAGCTGTCCGTCCTGTAGCGCTGTCTTAGGTGCCTCACAGTACGGACATTGCAATTTATTGCCCTGGCCATATCTGCGGTCCTCATGCCTCCATGCAGCATGCCTAAGGCACGCTCACGCAGATGAGCAGGGACCCTGGGCATTTTTCTTTTGGTGTTTTTCAGAGTCAGTAGAAATGCTTTTTAGTGTCCTAAGTTTTCATAACTGTGACCTTAATTGCCTACCGTCTGTAAGCTGTTAGTGTCTTAACGACCATTCCACGAGTGCATGTTCATTAATTGTTTATGGTTCATTGAACAAGCATGGGAAACTGTTTAAACCCTTTACAATGAAGATCTGTGAAGTTATTTGGATTTTTACGAATTATCTTTGAAAGACAGGGTCCTGAAAAGGGATGTTTCTTTTTTTGCTGAGTTTATTTGCATATAATATAAATGCCTTATGTTATAATTCTGAGCGGAGGAATTTAGAAAATGCTGCTGTCACGTCAGATTACTATGGTCGCGACAACAATGTCAAAGTTCAATGTCTCTTGCTTCTTCCCGGGAAAAAGCAATGGCTATATACAATTCTGAGCACACTTGCAAGTCTCTCCTAGAGCTCGGTGTCCTGGTTCAGCCTGGTCTCCATTGGCCTGTTGTTGATAGGCTAACAAGGTATTCATATTATCCATCTCAAGCGTCCGATACCACCCGGACCTACAGTACCAGTCAAAAGTTTCGACACACCTACTCATTCAAGGGTTTTTCTTTATTTGTACTATTTTCTACATTGTATAATAATAGTGAAGACATCAACACTATGAAATAACACATATGGAATGATGTAGTAACCCCAAAAAGTGTTAAACAAATCAAAATATATTTTAGATTCTTCAAAGTAGCCTTGACAGCCTTGACTGTTGTCTTGACAGCTTTGCACACTCTTGGCATTCTCTCCACCAGCTTCATGAGAAATGCTTTTCCAACAGTCTTGAAGGAGTTCCCACATATGCTGAGCACTTGCTGGCTGCTTTTCCTTCACCCTGCGGTCCAACTCATCCCAAACCATCTTAATTGGGTTGAGGTCGGTTGATTGTAGATGCCATGTCATCTGATGCAGCACTCCATCACTCTCCTTGGTCAAATAGCCCTTACACAGCCTGGAGGTGTGTTTTGGGTCATTGTCCTGTTGAAAAACAAATGATATTCCCGCGCAAACAAGATGGGATGGCGTATCGCTGCAGAATGCTGTGGTAGCCATGCTGGTTAAAGGTGCCTTGAATTCTAATTAAATCACCGACAGTGTCACCAGCAAAGCACCCCCCCCCCCCCCCCCCCCCACCATCACACCTCCTCCTTCATGCTTCACGGTGGGATCCGTTCACCTACTCTGCGTCTCAGTCACGGCAGTTGGAACCGAAAATCTCAAATTTGGATTAATCAGACCAAAGGACAGATTTCCATCGGTCTAATGTCCATTGCTCGTGTTTCTTGGCCCAAGCAAGTCTCTTCTTATTATTGGGTTTCTTTACAGCAATTTGAGGTCATGAAGGCCTGAATCATGCAGTCTCCTCTGAACAGTTGATTTTGAGATTAGTCTGTTAATTGAACTCTGAAGCATTTATTTGTGCTGCAATTTCTGAGGCTGCTAACTCTAATGAACTTATCCTCTGCAGCTGTTCTGGCCATAATATGGACTTGGTCTTTTACCAAATAGGGTTATCTTCTGTATATCACCCCTCCTTGTCACAACACAACTGATTGGCTCAAACATATTAAGGAAATAAATTCCACAAATTAACAAGGCACACCTGTTAATTGAAATGCATTCCAGGTGACTGCCTCATGAAGCTGGTTGAGAGAATGCCAAGAGTGTGCAAAGCTGTCATCAACGCAAAGGGTGGCTACTTTGAAGATTTCAAATATAAAATATATTTTGATTTTATTGAACTTTTTTACATGATTTCATGGTTTTGATGTCTTCCCTGTTATTCTATAATGTAGAAAATAGTAAAAATAAACTCTTGAGTGTGTGTGTGTGTGTGACGGTTAATCACTGTCACACTCCTGAAAACAATTATACACCAAAAAGAGATGTGCAACTTTTGTTCTCACGTGTTTGCTCACTCCTTAGCACCTTAACTTGCTGGAGTCTTTGGCAGAAAAACAGGGCAGAAATGCAGTCATTTGATTTCTGCTCTGAAAAATAAAACCAAGGTTTAACAGTTACCCTCATGGAAAATTAGTTGACATTTCAATACAATTACATATTGTTCAAAACTGGACAGATAATCATAGTTTCATTTAGGCTAAGTGAATGTACTACATACCTCATAGCTGTCATCCACATGCTGATGTGGTGAAGATGATGCTGTGGGTGTCCAGTGTCCTTTTTGATAGACAGATTACATGAAGTTCTTGTTTCTCTTCTGAAATTCCTTCAGTATTTAGCAGGACAGAGTACATCTGAAAAAAATATTTTGTAGGGAATAATGCTCTTTTATTCAGACTCTTTGCCCCTTGGAGTGGCGTCCGTGTTATAGGGAGACGACTAGTTTTAAGAAGAAAAAAAGGCGTTGTTAGCTAGCATCTAACATTAGCAAGCTAACAGTAACTCAGCTAGCATGGTCACAAGCAATGGTAAGCCAGCCAATTTAACAAAACAATTCTAAAGGCTTTGCATTCCAATCTGGTGCATGAACAAATTAGTAAACTAGAAACATTTTCTAATGCTCTGGATGTTAAACAAATAAATTACCAAACAATTATACAGAAAGATAAAAAAATATAGCTACATCTCCATCAAGTTTTTACAAAGACAACATGAATCGCTCTCAATGACTCAAAATCCAGGCCAGCGAACATGCCACTAGTATACATTCGGTATTTCAAAACATTTGGTGGTGATAAATACAAACAATTCAACTGTTCTTTAGTTCCAAAAGCCTACCGTTGCCATTTTTCTAAAGCTACTACAACGTTCGAGGGAGTATGATTACTAAATTCCTGTTGATGACATTGGGGTTTCCAGCTTCTTCTTTGAGGGTTTAAGAGGGGCTGCCACCTACTGTAAGTAGTGTGCGTTTCTATTTTGGTAAGGTTGTAGGAGATTACAAACTGGGTGGTTCGCGCACTGAATGCTGATTGGCTGACAGCTGTGGTATATCAGACCGTATACCATGGGTATGACAACACTTATTTTTACTACTCTAATAATGTTGCTGTTGCGTCGTGAGTAGGAACTGCCCTTAGCCATGGTATATTGGCCATATGCCACACGTCCTCGTGCCTTAGACTGTAGCAGCCTATGGATATCTAATGCAAGTAACATTTACTTGGCAAAGGACAGTAAAAAGGGAGTAGTTTGAGTTTACCCTCCACGATCTATGGTCACAGAACAAAAGGCTATGGGATCCTAAAGTTTAACAATGCAGCCTATTCATTTAAATTTACATTGCAAGTTGCAACATTGACTGTGGCTTAGATTTGAACGTAGTTTGAAGCAATCAACAAGTAATGGAATTAAATGTCAAATCAAATCAAAGTTTATTTGTCACGTGCGCCGAATACAACGGGTGTAGACCTTACAGTGAAATGCTTACTTACAGGCTCTAACCAATAGTGCAAAAAAGGTATTTGGTGAACAATGGGTAAGTAAAAAAATAAAACAGTAAAAAGACAGGCTATATACAGTAGCGAGGCTACATAGACACCGGTTAGTCAGGCTGATTGAGGTAGTATGTAGATATGGTTAAAGTGACTATGCATATATGATGAACAGAGAGTCGCAGTAGCGTAAAAGAGGGGGGTGGTGGGTGGCGGGACACAATGCAGATAGCCCGGTTAGTCAATGTGCGGGAGCACTGGTTGGTCGGCCCAATTGATGTAGTATGTACATGAATGTATAGTTAGTGACTATGCATATATGATAAACAGAGTAGCAGCAGCGTAAAAAGAGGGGTTGGGGGGCACACAATGCAAATAGTCCGGGTAGTCATTTGATTACCTGTTCAGGAGTCTTATGGCTTGTGGGTAAAAACTGTTGAGAAGCCTTTTTGTCCTAGACTTGGCACTCCTGTACCGCTTGTCATGCGGTAGTAGAGAGCACAGTCTATGACTGGGGTGGCTGGGGTCTTTGACAATTTTTAGGGCCTTCCTCTGACACTGGAATGTATTAATGGCCTCAATACAATAGACTTGAATTGGCTTCATGATTACATACAACTTCACCCTTAATGATAGTGATCAATACTGTGTGAAGTGATTTAGCGAGTGGCATCTCTAACAAAGCAACTGGAACAGTTGCTAGGAACAGTTGGTATTGGCTTTAAATATAGCTTAGTACATAAAACTAATGATAAAAAAATGTAGGCTATTAATGGCTATAAACTGTAAATGATTAGTTGTATCACTTGTCATCCTTAATTATTTTCAATGCGCTGTCTGTATTTTAAATTGGCAAATCAACTTTAAATCACAATGTAGGCGAAGGTTTATAGATCACAACAAAAACAGTTTGTAGCCTCTGGCTGGCTGTGGTTAGCTGGAGGGTGGCAGGCCTAATTTGAGAGTCGAGAAATTCCTGGCTATTGTCTTTCGAATTACCTCATGGCTAGATGGTTTGCCTAGGGCGTATAGCTGTCCTCAGAGTGGAGGCTAAACGTCAGAGATTCAAAAGTGGCCTGCCGACGGCAGGCCACTAAACAATTACAATATTTTAGGTATGAAATTGTATTGATCAACAACAAATCTTACACTTTTATTTTGTGTAGATTGTTGAGAAAATACATTTGTCTTCTGAATAAACTTGTCTTCTGAATGGAGGCTACCAGCCGGAGATGCAAATCATGTCTTGAGCGGTAAACTCCGCTCGCTCGCTGGCGGTAGGAATTTATAGCCATGGGCATAGTGGCAGTGGGAAATGGCAAGCATGGGAAAAGTTTTTGGTATCTGGGTTACCATTCTGAGTTGTATTGTTTTACATTTGCACAAAAGTGCAGACATAATAGAATCATGCTCATACTGTAAGAACTTTCCAAATACAGTAAATGCATTCTCTTGGGAAAACCATTTGACATCCCTTTTGTCTTGTTTTTGAAGAATGTTCCTCTCCCACTGACAAGACCAGATGGATACCCAATAGGTGCTATTTAAGGGGGTAATCTTGTGGTTGTGGATGGCACTCCTCAGAGAACATCAGTCAGTTGTATATGGCATTTCCCGCAGTTAAGCTGAAACTTAGTACACTCTGATGTAATGGGCTTTATACAGTAAATGGTGCATTATACGGAAGGCCTATTTGTGTTTACAGAAGCGTTGCTGTTATATTTCATCATTTAGATAGAATTCAGAGTGATACTCGTAGTAAGCAGATTGCTAAAGCTGACCAGAGGGAGAGCGACGGAAAGACTGAGACGAGCAGCATCCGTGTAGAAAACCCTTTCTCTGGCCCAGAGATATCCCAAAGATGTGTCCAACTGCACCAAGTAGGCACCCCATCCCTGCTGGAGCCTAAAGGGCCATAAACTTGCACTTCACACCTCTGTTGCTAGGCCAGGTTGCTAGGGTTGCCATATCAGACCATGGGGTCAGCCAATCACAGGCAGTCATCTGGGGTCACAGATCCCCAATTCCTGCCTCTTTCATCTTCAGAAAGCAGTGGCAGAGTGAGGAACTCACTGATAACTTCTGCCCTGCACACCAACTGCGGGACGACAACCAATGGACCTTTCTCTTGAAGCCCTGGACTCTGACAACACGCTAGTGTTAGTGCATCCATGATATAGTAAGTGGACTTCACTGGGTTTGGGTGTATTGAAACCTGCTTGTTTATGTTTAGACCAACCAGTACAGGCTCGGTCATTGCTACTATATGCCTCAAGATGGCCGAGGTGTTGTTATGTAACCTAAGATGGCTGCTCCCGTGCAGGGCTGTGCACAGACATTTTGGGGGGCATGTGCTGAAACAAAAAAAGGGCACGCAAAATGTTTTCTCCCCGCAACCACGGTCAGACTCATTGGGCAATTATTACAAGAGGCTAAAGCAGCACAATCTGAGTAAAGTGTTTAGCAAACTATTTTCAACTAGAATAAATGCTGCACTTATTAACAATGTTAAAGAAATACTGCAGCCTACCATTACTGTATCCTACCCAACTCCATTTGTTACTACCATGTTTCCCAGTGGATGACCCCCAAAAAGGAGTGGTACAAAACATGTGTCTCCCCCCCCCCCCAGAGTGAGTCCATGTAACTTATTGTGATTTGTTAAGCCAAATGTTACTCATGAACTAATGGCTTGCCTTAACAAAGGGGCTGAATACCTAAACAATTACAATATTTTAGGTATGAAATTGTATTGATCAACAACAACAAATCTTACACTTTTATTTTGTGTAGATTGTTGAGAAAATACATTTTGAATCTCACCTTGTAACAATATGTGAAGAAATCCAAGGGGTCTGAGTACTTTTGCAAGGCACTGTATATCGCTAGCCGATATTGGCTGCTAACATGAATGTATGTCAGCTCCAAATGCAGGTGTGAAACTCAGTTTATTTATGTAGCTTATCTTGCGTTTTGAAAATGCATCACCATTTATGGCTGTAATGACAGGCTACATTTGCACAGCGATTGTGTGTGTGCGCATGTGCACGCACAATTGCTGTGCAAATGTAGCCTGTCATTACCAATGTAGCCTATCATTTGGCTTAAGAAATCACAATAAGTTACATGGACTCACTCTGTGACATGCTTTATGAATGACTAACACTTCTGCTTTCCCCAATACATACATCTCTTAGGTCCCTCAGTCAAGTATTGAACAACTTCATTGATTTTACTGAGTTACAGTTCATATGAGGAAATCGCTCAATTTAAATAAATTCATTAGGCCCTAATCTCTGGATTTCACATGACTGGGAATACAGATCTCAAATTCTTTAAAATGACTTTGGAGGCGACTTGTGGTAGAGAAATGAACGTTCAATTTTCTGGCAACAGCTTTGGTGGACATTCCTGCAGTCAGCATGCCAATTTCTTGCTCCCTCAACTTGGCACATTTGTGGCATTGTGTGACACAACTGCATATTTTAGTGGCCTTTTATTGTCCACAGCACAAGGTGCACCTGTGTAATGATCATTCTGTTTAATCAGCCTCTTGATATGCCACAGCTGTCAGGTGGATGGATTATCTTGGCAAAGGAGAAATGCTCACTAACAAAGAATGTAAATAAATATGTGAAATTTGATAATCTTTTTGTGCATGTTAAGAATTTCTGGGATCTTTTATGTCAGCTCCTGAAACATGGGATCAACACTACATGTTGTGTTTATATTTTTGTTCAGTGTACAAAGACCAGGGAGCTTTTTGAAAACCTAATAAAGAAGGGCAGTGATTGGTAGATGGGTAACAATAACAAATCAGACATTGAATATCTCTAAGTATGGTCATGTATAATAATTATGCTGTGGATTATGTATTAAACAACCCAGACACATCAAAGATAGTTGTCCTTCTGAACTGAGCTGCAGGACAGGAAGGAAACTGCTCAGGGATGTTACTATGAGGTCACTGATTTTAAAATGACTACAGAGTTTATTGGCTGTAAAGGGAGAACTGAGGATGGCTCAACAACATTGTGGTGACTCCGCAATAATGACCTAAATGACAGAGTGAAAAGAATACAAATATACATACAAATATTTCATAACATGCATTTTGGGGGCAAATCCAACAGATCTTTGAGTAACTGCCTCTTTATTTTAAAGCATGGTGGATGCTGCATCATGGTAAGGGTATGCTTTGACATTTGCAAATACTGGAGTTTTTCAGGATAAAAATAAATGATAGCGCTAAGCACAGGCAAAATCTTGGAGGAAAGCCTGCTTCAGTCTGCTTTACACCAGAGACTGGGAGAGGAATTCACCTTTCAGCAGAACAATAACCTACAACACAAGGTCAGATCTACATGGGAGTTGCTTACCAAGCAGACAGTGTATGTTCCTGAGTAGCTAAGTTAAAATGGACTTGTCTGCTAGAAAATATATGCAAGACTTAAATGTCTGTCTAGCCATGTTCCAACATCTTGAAGAATTTTCAAAAGAATAATGGACAATACAGATTTGCAAAGCTCTTATAGTCTTACCCAAGAAGACCCACAACTGTAATCAATGCCAACGGTGTTTCTAACATGTATTCAGTCAGGGAGCTGAATACTTATGCAATGACTATTTAAAGATGAACTATACAGAAATTTCTTTGCCATTTCCTGGTTGCTGAAATTCTAATAGTTTGCCTAATTTATAGTGTTGAGAATCATTGTACCATCTAAACTGCCTTGAAATATATTTTCCATAACCAAAAATATCTTATTTTCAGCTGTTTGAAGCTGGTGTTCAAAACCGAATGTAAAAAAAAAAAAAAAAAAAAAAAAAAGCACAAAGATGATACTTAAGACCGGGAACTATAGAAATGGGGCACATAGAACAGATCTACTGCTTCTTAGACATGCTTTCAATGAGACTGCCACGTCTTTAAAACATATTTTTTTATGAATTTGGTCTGGTTGCTGAAACAGTTACATATTGCAGCTAAAATTGTTATTTATCTTTAAAAAATATATATATCTCCGACTTTGACATTAGAGTATTTTGTGTAGATTGTTGACAAAAATACCATTACATTTTTATCCCACTTTGTAACACAATAACATATGAAGTAATCTGAGTACTTGGAGTCCAGAACAAGCAAAATCATACGGCCTACTTGTAGTGGAGGGTGCAGGATCGGATGGAAAGCATGTTCGGTCTGCACTGCACCATCACTTTTTGGAGGGCAGCCTGCCTGCAGAGCGCTCGTTGCCAGCCGGGTAGCCCTGTTCTTCCTCACAAATATCGTAACATATTCTGGTGAATTTATTACGTTTTCATCCCGTAATATTGAAGGCAGTGCGACGTTACAGCTGCTTATCTTTAAGCATATTATATCGCCAATAGGAACCCAAACTAGGCCGATCTGAAATATGAAAATGTTAACTCAAATTGACAGGTAGCCTATTGTTCTGGCAAAGATGAGTCAGTAGTAGATGCTAAACTTTATTTTGTATGGATGATAAATGTTGGCCTACTCTGTTTTTGCCAGGCAAAACTGGAGGGGAAAAAAACAATTATTTTTGGTCAGTAATCTGTATAGTAATCTGGTCCGCCTTTGCTTGCCAATGCTGATTGGTCATTGGTTAACAATCAAGACGTGCAAGTATTTGGTTCTGAAGTATAGATGAGAATTTAATGACTACTTGCGGGCAGTGGGTTCAGAATGACAAATGTATACAAAAAAAAACATTTTTGGGGAAATTGTACTCCCAGGCTACTTTGCAGAGCACATGCCCCTCCCATTCTACAAAGGTAGTGCCTGATCTTTGCCTGTTCCCATGGCCTTGTTATTGTATACTGTGTGCAGTGATAGCCCTTTTGGTCACTTTACATTGCCCTGCTGGCCATCACTGTTAGCCTTGCAAATTATAGCTTCCCTGTATGCCTTGTATTGTGCCTAGCCTAAAAACCCTGGTCTAGCCTAGCGTGCTTGCCCACTGCTGTGTTTTATAATGAGTGCTATGTTTAGCCTATTCTACATACTCTCTATCTTCTGTTTTATTAGAGAAACCACTATCACTTCTACTAGTCCCCTCTTGCTATGTTGGTGTGTCTTAAAGCGGCAATATGTAAGATTTTGGGCGACCTGACCAAATTCACATAGAAATTTGAGTTATAGATATGTCATTCTCATTGAAAGCAGTCTAAGAAGATGTAGCTAAAATTTGAATAGTTCTGTGAGTTATTTCTGTTCTTAATTAAGTTTCGTTTTTTGCGTCTTACTTTCGGTTTTGTACACTAGCATCAAACAGCTGAAAATACTTTATTTTTGGTTATGGAAAATAAAAGATCACTGCGCTTTAGACACTACTTGCTTTTGTCACACAAACTGAAATTAGGCTATTAGAATTTTAGCAACCAGGAAGTGGTGGAGGGATTTCTGCATAGTGCATCTTTAAGTGTTTGCAATAAAGAGTTTTCTGTACTTTCTTCTCTTATTAGTCATTACCACACCTAACAGAGGTGCCAGGACAATTGTACCTATATTTAACTGGCACATCTTTCAGAGACCACTACCAGTTGGTGGTGCTCTTTTTCAATCCGGGATAGTAAAGTCATTGTAGACATGATAGGCATATGTTTATAAGGCCTTGATGCTAAAGCATTGCTCCATTTACATTCTCTCGTGGCCAGATCTCCATAAACATAATTGGTACTGTGGGATAACAAGCAGCAGTAATTCCGGTGTTGGGTTTTTCGTCACTGGTTATTTGGAAAAATCACGATTTTACAGGCGTTAGCGTCTTTCACATTTCGGGAGGGTACATTCGGCCATTAACTTGCAAATAGAGAGGGTGGAGCTGCTCGTGCCGGTTCCACTCCTCGTTCTAGCGTCTCTTCATCTCTGTTCTCACGTATGGATCCAGAACTTAATCAAGCAGCTGACCAATCATGTGAGACTTAAGTCTGGGTTAACTGAGATTACTCCATATATTATGCTGCTTTAGACTGATTCAGTTATCCATCCTAACAGGCAGATTGTTTTGTCTATGCCAGCCACAAAATTGATCTGAACCAACTGCCAAAAGTGAGGCTTTCCTCTGTGTATTGGTACATCAAACCAGTGAGTTTTTTTGTTGTACATTCAAATCTTTAACTGTATCAAAGGGAATTATACACCATTAGCTACAATAGTTTTTTTTGTCATGTTTGACCGCATGATAGGAAGCAGAGTTGAAATCCATCAAACCCCACACCGAAAGGAAACTTTGATTCACAGTTCCAGTGAAAGGTCTTGTGTGGTCCTAATTGAATGTAAAACAAACATGGCCATATTGGGGCCTGCTGTATTTTGGCAGGGCTGGTTTGTTTGACAAATAATAGACAGACTGGTTGTACGGAAGGCAATGCTTAACGTCAACTTCGTTCCTAGTGTCGTCTTGTGAAGGATTTCCCCCTGCATTGTCAACTAGTCTGGAAGCTGGCCATATTGAACCTATATGGTGGTGATACTCCAGGAATGTGACAAGGGGATTTAAATGGAGGCTTAAGGGCACAATTCTTTATTTGTTTTTCAACCAAAAGGCAGCCCTGCCACTTGCTCTAAAGCTAAGGGATGGGGATGGAGAAATGTCACCACTCTTAAATTCATAAAGGCAGTTATGTTTGTAATAACTGGCACATATAAGGACTAAACATATTTTGAAGCTATACATTGTTTACAAACAATCCCTACATTTCATCTCTGTCCCAGCAGGAGCCATGATTCCTGTGACGGAGTTCCGACAGTTTTCGGAACAGCAGCCACAGTTCCGGGTTCTGAAGCCCTGGTGGGATGTGTTCACAGACTACCTCTCTGTGGTCATGCTAATGATCGGAGTGTTCGGATGCACCCTACAGGTCAGTAGCATCCAACAGCTTCAAAAGCTCTAACATAAAAAGCCTGACTATCTATGGACAAACAATTGTTCCTAAGAGGTGCATACGTTCTAAACATTTTAGAGCATAAACCTATACCCAGAGGGCAAAACTGAGTAAGTTTTACTATTGTAGTTAAGTCTGCCTTGTGTTCTGTGTACAGAACAGCCATATTTTATTTTATTTTTTGTTTCTTTAAAACTATAATACCAGTCAAAAGTTTGGACACACCTACTCATTCAAGGGTTTTTATTTGTACCATTTTCAACATTGTAGAATAATAGTGAAGACAAACTATGAAATAACACATGGAATCATGTAGTAACCGAAAAAGTGTAAACAAACGAAAATATATTTTCTATTTGAGATATTTTAAAGTAGCCACCCTTTGCCTTGACAGCCTTGCACATGCTTGGCATTCTCTCAACCAGCTTCACCTGGAATGCTTTTCCAGTAGTCTTCAATGAGTTACCACATATGCTGAGCAACTGTTGGCTGCTTTTCTTTTACTCTGCGGTCCAACTGATCCCAAACCACCTGAATTGGGTTGAGGTCGGGTGATTGTAGATGCCAGGTCATCTGCCAGGTTCGAGTTGCCAAACGTCAGCCTCAACCTTAAGGACTTGGAGAAGATCTGCAAAGAGGAGTGGGACAAAATCCCTCCTGAGATGTGTGCAAACCTGGTGGCCAACTACAAGAAACGTCTGACCTCTGTGATTGCCAACAAGGGTTTTGCCACCAAGTACCAAGTCATGTTTTGCAGAGGGGTCAAAAACTTATTTCCCTCATTAAATTGCAAGTCATTTTATAACATTTTTGACATGCGTTTCTCTGGATTTTTTTGTTTTTATTCTGTCTCTCACTGTTCAAATAAACCTACCATTAAAATTATAGACTGACCATTTCATTGTCAGTGGGCAAACTTACACAATCAGCAGGGGATCAAATACTTTTTTGGCTGCTTTTCCTTCACTCTCACTGTAACAGATATGGAATCATATTTTAACCAAAAACAAATCAAAATATATTTTAGATTCTTCAAAGTAGGAACCCTTTGTCTTGATGACAGCTTTGTACACTCTTGGCATTCTCTCATCCAGCTTCATGAGGAATGCTTTTCCAACAGTCTTGAAGGAGTTCCCACATATGCTGAGCACTGGTTGGCTGCTTTTCCTTCACTCTCCTTGACTCTCTTCTCCTGTTGATAAACAAATGATACGCCATCCCATCTGGTTTGGACTATCGCTGCAGAATGCTATGGAGGCCATGCTGGTTAAGTGTGCTTTGAATTCTAAATAAATCACTGACAATGTCACCAGGAAAGCACCATCATATCTCCTCCTTCATGGTGGGAACCACGCATGCGTAGATCATCTGTTCACCTACTCTAAGTCTCACAAAGTCATGGTGGTTGGAACCAAAAATCACATTTGGATTCATCAGACCAAAGGACAGATTTCCACTGGTCTCATGTCCATTGCTCATGTTTCTTGGCCCAAGCAAGTCTTCTTATTGGTGTCCTTTAGTAGTGCTTTTTTTGCAGCAATTAGACCATGAAGTCCTTAACCTCTTGGGGCTATGTGGGACGCTAGCGTGCCACCCGTGGTGCACCCTATCAACAGCAGGTGCATTTCAAGAGCGGCAAATTTGAAACCAAATAAATGTCAAAATTCTAATTTTTCAAACATACAACTATCTTACACTCTTTGAAAGATCAACATCTCCTTAATCTAACCACGTTGTCCGATTTCAAAAAGGTTTTACGGCGAAAGCATAAAGTTACATTATGTTAGGAGAGTACATTGACAATAGCTGTGTGTAATGTTTTGTCAATTCAAAGACAGGCGTCACCAAAACCATAAAATCAGCTAAAGTTATGCACTAACCTTTGACAATCTCCATCAGATGACACTCCTAGGACATTGTTAGACAATACATGCATTTTTAGTTCTATCAAGTTCATATTTATATCCAAAAACAGCGTTTTACTATGGCGTTGATGTTCAGGAAATCGTTCCCCTCCAATAACCGGCAGTCAAGTCAGCACAACAAATTAAATAATTAATATTAGAAAACATTGGTAAAATATTATATTGTCATTTAAAGAATTATAGATTTACATCTCTTGAACGCAATCGACTTGCCAGATTTAAAAAAATAACCTTACTGGGAAATCACACTTTGCAATAATCTGAGCACTGCGCCCAGAAAAATACGCTTTGCGATACAGACAAACGGCCATGTTGGAGAGATCGAAAATACTATGTAAATAATCCATTACCTTTGATTCTCTTCATCAGATGTCACTTCCAGGAATCCCAGGTCCATAACGAATGTAGTTTTGTTCAAAAAAGCTCATCATTTATGTCCAAAAAGCTCAGTGTTAGCACATGATCTAAGCCCGCTGGACTTCACTTCATGAACGAGGGGAAAAAATATATTTACGTTCGTTCAAACATGTCAAACGTTGTATAGCATAAATCATTAGTGCCTTTTTTAACCAGAACATGAATAATATTCAAGGTGGACGAATGCATTCTCTTTTAAAACGTATTGGAACGAGGGTACCCAACAGGACCTCGCGCGCCAGAGTCTAATCGGCCATCACCGTTCCAAGGCTCTTGTTCGGTCAGATCTCACAGTAGAAGACTCAAAACACTTTGTAAAGGCTGGTGACATCTAGTGGAAGCAATAGGAAGTGCCAAAACATTAATAAGCCCCTGTGTGTTTCAATGGCATAGGCTTAAAGGTAATTCAACACATCAGGTATCTACTTCCTGTCAGAATCTGTCTCAGGGTTTTGCCTGCCAAATGAGTTCTGTTATACTCAGACACCATTCAAACAGTTTTAGTAACTTTAGGGTGTTTTCTATCCATATATAATAAGTATATGCATATTCTAGTTACTGGGTAGGATTAGTAACCAGATTAAATCGGGTACGTTTTTTTATCCAGCCGTGAAAATACTGCCCCCTAGCCCCAACAGGTTAACAGTTGATGTTGTCTGTTACTTGAACTCTGAATTTATTTGGGCTGCAATCTGAGGTGCAGTTAATTGATGATTTCTGAGGCTGGTAACTCTAATGAACTTATCCTCTGC
Source organism: Salmo salar (assembly GCF_965601325.2). Taxonomy (NCBI): domain Eukaryota; kingdom Metazoa; phylum Chordata; class Actinopteri; order Salmoniformes; family Salmonidae; genus Salmo; species Salmo salar. The sequence goes on along the minus strand of NC_138313.1, from coordinate 18,810,392 downwards.
AGCAGAGGTAACTGGGTCTTCCTTTCCTGTGGTGGTCCTCATGAGAGCCAGTTTCATCATAGCGCTTGATGGTTTTTGTAACTGCACTTGAAGAAACGTTCAAAGTTCTTAATCTTCTGCGTTGACTGACCTTAATGTCTTAACGTAATGATGAACTGTTTCTCTTTGCTTATTTTAGCTGTTCTTGCCATTATTTGGACTTAGCCCTACTTGGTAAAAGACCATCTTCTGTATACCAACCCTGCCTTGTCATAACACAACTGATTGGCTCAAACACATTAAGAAGAAAATAAATTCCACAAATTAACAAGGCACACCCGTTAAATGAAATGCATTCCAGGTGACTACCTCATGAAGCTGGTTGAGAGAATGCCAAGAGTGTGCAAAGCTGTCATCAAGGTGAAGGGTGGCTACTTAAATCAAAATATATTTAGAATTTGAGATTCTAACACTTTTTTGATAACACAAATGGAATCATGTAGTGATTTCATAGTTAAGTCTTCACTATTCTACAATCTAGAAAATAGTAAAAATGAAACAAAAACCCTCAACTTTTTACTGGTACTGTATATGTGACCAATAACATGATCAGTTAAGTCATCCAATTTGGATGCTATTGTATGACCGGCTAAGAAGTATAATACTAATACGTCCTGTAATTTGTATGATATTGTATGACCACTATTCCATTCATAATGCAATCTATCATACTAAATGGAGGGAACATATTTACTTACCAAATCCTAAGATTTTCCCTGAGACAAGGTTGACAACACCACCCATCCGATGACTTCCGAGAACTGCAGCTTTGTCAAACCAGATTTTATTTTTTTTACTGGCCCTAATTAAGACATTTCCTGTCTGTTTAGAATTGTGTGGGTAACACTGGCCCTGCCAAAGGGATTTTTTTTTTTTTTTTTAACCGAGAGAAGCCAATGTATAGCTCTACATACAGCTACCACATATAGGGAAAGAAGAGGGAGAGTGAGATAGCTGAAGGGGGGATATATAGAGGGCGAGCAAGACGAGCGAAGCAGAAGAGGGAAGGAGAGCTGAGGGGCATGGAGAAAGGGAGGAGTGTGAAACGGAGTTCATGAGGGGGAGAGAAAGGAGGGTGTAGAATTCTGCTAATCCTCTCTAGAGACTGTACTTAGGGAGTGAATGTTATTTATAATAAGGGATTCATGGAGAAAATTTGACCTCTCTGAAATGTAAACGGATGGCCCTCCCTTCAGAAAAGTATATTTGACCTAAACTCTCCCTTAACGCAAAAAAAACAAGTGACCCTCCCCTATACCCCAAATTATTAAAACAAAATGGATACCAGATAGCATGTTTACCCTCACTACTTGGAAAGACCAGAGCCTTAGATATGCAGTTTTAGAAACTGTTCTTCATCCTGTAAGCGTGAGATGATGACGAAGGAATTTTGATAGCCCACGGGGCAGAAGGTTCGCAGCGCACCGTGGTCTGACAAAAGTAGGGGTATAAAGATCGCCTTTATAGCTAAAGCTCTGCATGAATCGATCAGAAGTATTTGCAGGTCAGAGTAAAAAAAAAAAAAGCCTTTATAATTTTGCATATTAGCAGATTTTTTTTTATTTTTATACCATACAAATTACCAAAATGACAGGCAAAGAATGGATAGGCCTATGTGTTCATCTTATCATATTTCTCCAATGCCAAATCTTGTTTGCAACGAAACTGTCCATGTTTGCAAATAATAAAATCTGAGACTTCATTAGGACTCTGAGCATGGTGCTTTCAAAAGTTAGGCCAACCTTTCCACCCCAGACAGTAGGCTTACCAACGTAGAAAAATGTTAGCTTTAACTGCTGGCTAGTCTTCTGTGGTTTAACCAAATGAGAGCGGTGTTTCCCTAAAGGCTGTCTGGGTTTAAACATCTTCTATTGTAGGCCTACAGAAAGTGACTAGCTTAATCAATTGATAGTGACAGAATTAGATTACTTCCCAAGCAAAGACGGCCTCTATGTCAAAGAAATGAAACCATGATATCCCCCATATGCATTGGAGTCACGTCTTTCCCGGGTATTTTACAGCTTGTTTCTAGCGTAAAGCGTTGAGGTCGGGTGATTGTGGAGGCCAGGTCATCTGATACAGCGCTCATCACTCTCCTTCTTGGTCAAATAGCTCTTACACAGCCTGGAGGTGTGTTTTGGGTCATTGTCATGTTGAAACACAAATTAGCGCGAAATAGAGGGGATTGCGTATCACTGCGTAATGCTGTGGTAGCCGTGCTGGTTAAGTGTGCATTGAATTCTAAATAAATCAGTGTCACCAGCAAAGCACCATCACACTTCCTCCTCCATGCTTCACGGTGGGATCCACACATGTGGAGGTCATCAATTCACCTACTCTGCGTCTCAAAGACACGGCGGTTGGAACAAATCTCAATTTGGATTAATAAGACCAAAGAACAGATTTCCACCGGTCTAATGTCCACTGCTCATGTTTCTTGGCTGAAGCAAGTCACTTCTTATTGGTGTCCTTTTAGTAGTGGTTTCTTTGCAGCAATTAGAACATGAAGGCCTGAATCATGCAGTCTCCTCTGAACTGTAGATGTGTCTGTTACTTGAACTCTGAAGCATTTATTTGGGGTGCAATTTCTGAGGCTGGCAACTCTAATTAATTCATCTTCTGCAGCAGAGTTAACTCTGGGTCTTCCTTTCCTGTGGCAATCCTCATGAGAGCCAGTTTCATCATAGAGCTTGATGGTTTTTGCGACTGAACTTGAAGAAACATTTAAAGTTCTAGACATTTTCTGAATTGACTGACCTTCATGTCTTAAAGTAATGAAGGACTGTCATTTCTCTTTACTTATTTGAGCTTTTCTTGCCATAATATGGACTTGGTCTTTACAAAATAAAGCTATTTTCTGTATACCACGCCTACCTTGTCACAACACAACTGATTGGCTCAAACGCATTAAGAAGGTAAGAAATTCCACAAATGAACTTTTAACAAGGCACACCTGTTAAAAAATGTAAATGCATTCCAGGTGACTACCTCATGAAGCTCATTGAAAGAATGCCAAGAGTGCAAAGCTGTCATGAAGGCAAAGGGTGGCTACTTTGACCAATCTTACATTTTAAAACATATTTTGATGTAACTTTTTTGGGTTAATACATGATTCCATATGTGTTTTCATAGTTTTGATGCCTACTATTATTCTACAATGTAGAAAATAGTAAAACATTAAGAAAAACCCTGGAATGACTGTCCACCTTTGACTGGTACTATATACACTACCATTCAAAAGTTTGGGGTCACTTAGAAATGTTCTTGGTTTTTTTCCCCTGTCCATTAAAATAACATCATTGATCAGAAATACAGTGTAGATATTGTTAATGTTGAAAATTACTATTGTAGCTGGAAACGTCTGACTTAAAAATAAAAAATGGAATATCTACGTTGGCGTAGAGGCTGAGAAATTAAGGCTATTCCGTGCAAGAAACTGAATATCTCTTACAACGCTGTGTACTACTCCCTTCACAGAACAGAGCAAACTGGCTCTAACCAGAATAGAAAGAGGAGTGGGAGGCCCCGGGGCACAACTGAGCAAAGGGACAAGTACATTAGTGTCTACAGTTGTGGCCAAAAGTTTTGAGAATGACACAAATATACATTTTCAGTCTGCTGCCTCAGTTTGTATGATGGCAATTTGATATACTCCAGAATGCTATGAGTGATCAGATGAATTGCAATTAATTGCAAAGTCCCTCTTTGCCATGCAAATTAACTGAATCCCCCAAAAACATTTCCACATTTCAGCCCTGCCACAAAAGGACCAGCTGACAGCATGTCAGTGATTCTCTCGTTAACACAGGTGTGAGTGTTGACGAGAAGAAGGCTGGAGATCACTCTCATGCTGATTGAGTTCAAATAACAGACTGGAAGCTTCAAAAGGAAGGTGGTGCTTGGAATCATTGTTTTTACTCTGTCAACCATGGTTACCTGCAAGGAAACACGTGCCGTCATCATTGCTTTGCACAAAAAGGGCTTCACAGGCAAGGATATTGCTGCCAGTAAGATGACACCTAAATCAACCATTTATCGGATCATAAAGAACTTCAAGGAGAGCGGTTCAATTGTTGTGAAGAAGGCTATAAGGCACCCAAGAAAGTCCAGCAAGCGCCGATACCGTCTCCTAAAGTTGATTCAGCTGCTTGTCCGGAGAAGACAAGGTGAGCGCTACCATCAGTCCTGTGTCATGCCAACAGTAAAGCATCCTGAGACCATTCATGTGTGGGGTTGCTTCTCAGCCAAGGGAGTGGGCTCACTCACATTTTTGCCTAAGAACACAGCCATGAATAAAGAATGGTACCAACACATCCTCCGAGAGCAACTTCTCCCAACCATCCAGGAACAGTTTGGTGATGAACAATGCCTTTTCCAGCATGATGGAGCACCTTGCCATAAGGCAAAAGTGATAACTAAGTGGCTCGGGGAACAAAACATCGATATTTTGGGTCCATGGCCAGGAGGATCCGCAGACCTTAATCCCATTGAGAACTTGTGGTCAATCCTCAAGAGGCGGGTGGACAAACAAAAACCCACAAATTCTGACGAACTCCAAGCATTGATTATGCAAGAATGGGCTGCCATCAGTCAGGATGTGGCCCAGAAGTTAATTGACAGCATGCCAGGGCGGATTGCAGAGGTCTTGAATAAAAAGGGTCAACACTGCAAATATTGACTCTCTGCATCAACGTCATGTAATTGTCAATACAAGCCTTTGACACTTATGAAATGCTTATAATTATACTTCAGTATTCCATAGTAACACCTGACAAAAATATCTAAAGACACTGAAGCAGCAGACTTTGTGGAAATGTAATATTTGTGTCATTCTCAAAACTTTTGGCCACAACTGTAGTTTGAGAAACAGACATCTTGCAAGTCCTCAATTAGCAGCTTCATTAAATAGTACCCGCAAAACACCAGTCTTAATGTCAACAGTGAAGAGTTGACACTGGGATGCTGGCCTTCTAGGCAGAGTTGCAAAGAAAAAGCAATGTCTGACTGGCCAATAAAAATGAAAGATTAATATGGGCAAAAGAACACACACTGGACAGAGGAACTCTGCCTAGAAGGCCAGCATCCCGGAGTCACCTCTTCTCTGACGTTGAGACTGGTATTTTGTGGGTACTATTTAATGAAGCTGCCAATTGAGGACTTGTGATGCGTCTGTTTCTCAAACTAGACACTCTACTGTACTTGTCCCTTTGCTCAGTTGTGCCCCGGGGCCTCCCACTCTTTTTTTATTCTGGTTAGAGCCAGTTTGCTCTGTTCTGTGAAGGGAGTAGTACACAGCATTGTACGAGATCTTCAGTTTCCTGGCAATTTCTCACATGGAATAGTTAATTAATTTCTTAATTTCTCAGAACAAGAATAGACTGAGTTTCAGAAGAAAGTTATTTGTTTCTGGTCATTTTGAGCCTGTAATCAAACCCACAAATGCTGATGCTCCAGATACTCAACTAGTCTAAAGAAGGCCAGTTTTTTTGCTTCTTTAATACGAACAACAGTTTTCAGCTGTGCTAACATAATTGCCAAATGGTTTTCGAATGATCAATTACCCTTTTTTAAAATGATAAACTTGGATTAGCTAACACAACGTGCCATTGGAACACAGGAGGGATGGTTGCTGATAATGGGCCTCTGTACACCTATGTAGATATTCCATAAAATATCAGCTTTTTCCAGCTACAATAGTCATTTACAACATTAAGTGTCTACACTGTATTTCTGATCAATTTGATGTTATTTTAAAAGGGGGGTGTTGCCCTGCCCTCTTCACGACTGTCTTGGTGTGTTTGGACCATGATAGTTTGTTGGTCATGTGGACACCAAGGAACTTGAAACTCTCGATCCGCTCCACTACAGCCCTGTCGATTTTATATGGGGGGCCTGTTCGGCCCCCTTGACGCGAGCATAAAAGGCATTTAGCTTGTCTGGTAGGCTCGCGTTATTTCCCTTAGTAGTCCGTAATCGTTTGCAAGCCCTGCCGCGTCTGACGAGCGCCAGAGCCGGTGTAGTAGGATTCAATCTTAGTCCTGTATTGACGCTTTGCCTATGATGGTTCATCTGAGGGCATTGTGGGATTTCTTATAAGTGTCCGCTCCTTGAAAGCGGCAGCTTTATTCCGGTGCAGATGTTGCCTGTAATCCTTGGCTTCTGGTTGGGATTTGTACACACGGTCATTGATGTACTTATTGATGAACCCGGTGACTGAGGTGGTATACTTCTCAATGCCATTGGATGAATCCCGGAACGTATATTCCAGTCTGTGCTAGCAAAACAATCCTGCAGCATCTGCATCTTCTGACTACTTTTATTGACTGAGTTATTGGTACCTCCTGCTTTAGTTTTTGCATATAAGCAAGAATCAGGAGGATAGAACTATGGTCAGATTTGCCAAATGGGAGGGGGGGAGCTTTTTGTCTCTCTGTGTGGAGTAAAGGTGGTCTAGAGTTTATTTTTTTCCTCTAACTTGTCTCTTGTTTTTGATAGCTCCACCACATCACTTTGGCTAAGTGAGCTAGCTAGCCTAAATAAAGTGATGTAGCTGGAGTAACTTGGGAAGCTTGCCAGGCTAACGTTAACTAGATAGCTAACTTACCACTGTGAAGATACAGACAAATGTAATGGTCAAGAACAGATATTAGCTAATTACAACAAACCTCTTAGCTAGTTAATGTATCTGTAGCTAGCTAAAGCATCACTGTTTACCTGGCCCACTAACCCTCCTATTTTTGTGTCGGTGTGACCTCTGGTGCTCCACCGCAGTTTGATGCGTATTAAGTCCATTGAATGCTGACAGACTTTGCAGAAAAGTCTGCATCCTCGTACAGTTCAGCTGGAAACTCCCTGTCCCTGGCTGTTATTCTGGTCACCAAGTGTTTACTCCTCAGCTCCTAATATTTCTCCCCTCAGACAGCTCCGTGAATGAATGACAGCTATCTGCATCCTGCACTTCTCACTCACACAGGGGAGGTGCTACAGTGGGGAGAGTTGGCTACACCTCTGGCTACATTTTTCGGTGATTGAAATACATCAGTGAAAACCAAATGAGTTTTTTTATTTTTATTTAACTTTGCTTTCAGCTTGCAGCTTATTTTTACCTTTAGAATCCTATGCATTCTATTCGGAATTCCGCGACTTTTCATCAGAATTCTGCGTGCGCGGATTCCATGCGGGTCTACAAATAAGCAACTAAGTCTAAACTGAAATATTTCAATGTCCTAAAATACAAATTACATGACCCTTCCCCGGACTTTTTTTTTTGGGGGGGGATCCATGATTTATCTATGATTTCAATAAAGAAAAATACTTGTAATGTTGTAAGTACTATATGAATAGTAAAACAAATATTGTTTTAAAAGGTGCAATAGCGGGTTAAAGCATAACAAATCATTTGGTGGTACAGTATTGCATTAGGGAGTCAGTCTCCCTATTCAGTCTGCGGTAGTTAAAACATTAACTGGTTATTTCCTTTCTGAGTCACATCTCTACCAGTGAAGTCAGTGCAGGAAATGAGACAGATATTCCCCTCTTTCTATTATCACTGTAGCAGACTAGTTTCGATCTTGCGTGCTTGCTTGCTTATGTTCTTTGTTTTATTTCAGGTGATGCAGGACAAAATCATCTGCCTTCCCCAGAGAATGTCCATGCCGAACCAAACAATACTCTTACCAAATAAAACCGAGCTGGTCTCACCCGCTGTGCCACAGGACGTGCACGAGATGATGGGCCTGAAAACCAACCTGGACCTCCAGCAGTACAGCTTCATCAACCAGATGTGCTACGAGAAGGCTCTGCACTGGTACGCCAAGTACTTCCCTTACCTGGTCCTCATACACACTCTGATCTTCATGGTGTGTAGCAACTTCTGGTTCAAGTTCCCAGGCTCCAGCTCTAAAATAGAGCATTTCATCTCCATCTTGGGAAAGTGCTTTGACTCCCCCTGGACTACCAGAGCTCTGTCTGAAGTGTCTGGAGAGAACCCAGAGGAGAAGGTATTGTTGGTATATGTGTGTGTACCTGCCTGAAATATTTTTTGGGTCCAGGACTAAGCTCAATCTTCGCCCGAGAAACCTAACCTATATTGTACTGTATACATTTTAAATATGTCAAATAAAGTGCATTCATTCATTCAAGGATAAGAAGTGCAGTGCCAGCAGAGCGATCCTCAACGTGTCTGTAGAGGGGAACCTGGACAACCTGGAGAAGACCCAGTCCCTCAAATCCATCCCAGAGAAGGTCGTCGTAGACAAGCCCACAGCTAGTGCCCTGGAAAAGAAAGAAGGAGAGCAAGCCAAAGCTCTGTTTGAGAAGGTGAAGAAGTTCCGCCTGCATGTCGAGGAGGGGGACATCCTCTATATTATGTATGTTCGCCAAACTGTTCTCAAAGTGATGAAGTTCCTCCTCATCATCGCATATAACAGTGCGTTAGTCTCTGAGGTGCAGATCACAGTGAAGTGCAATGTGGACATGCAGGACATGACGGGATATAAGCATTTCTCCTGTAATCACACCATGGCCCACCTGTTCTCCAAGCTGTCATACTGTTACCTATGCTTTGTGGCTGTGTATGGATTCACCTGCCTCTACACTTCCTACTGGCTCTTCTACCGCTCGCTGAAGGAGTACTCCTTTGAATACGTACGGCAGGAAACGGGAATCGATGACATCCCAGACGTGAAGAATGACTTTGCCTTCATGCTGCACATGATCGACCAGTATGACCCACTATACTCCAAGAGGTGCGTTGTCTTTGTAATTGTACAAGTAATTTAGCTCTTCGTTGCTATTGATAAGTATGCAATGCCTCCAATTGTAAAAGTTTCCTTTTCCCATCTTGGACAATAAAGTCATCATTGTCTTCTCTCTTTCGCTCTCTCTCTCTCTCTCTCGTTCGCAGATTTGCAGTGTTCCTATCGGAGGTCAGTGAAAACAAACTAAAACAGCTGAACCTGAACCATGAGTGGACGCCAGAGAAGCTACGTCAGAGACTGCTGACCAACCACAACAACAGACTGGAGCTACAGCTCTTCATGCTGTCTGGCCTTCCAGACACCATCTTTGAGGTGACAGAGCTCCAGTCCCTGAAGCTGGAGATCATCAACAACGTAACCATCCCAGCCTCCATCGCCCAGCTTGAAGACCTTCAGGAGCTTTCTCTGTATCAGTGTTATTTAAAGATCCACGCCACAGCCACCTCCTTCCTCAAGGAGAAACTCAAGGTATGCTATTCTACCATGTGCTATTCTCGTAGTCTTTTCGTATAGGATATTTTTTTTATTTTTCTATTCCTCCTGGCGTTGTATTGGGTTTTTGTCTCGTACAGTATGTGTATTTTGTCCGTATTTGTTATTGACATTACATTTCTTCCTCTGGGATTAATAGGTGGAGTAGTTCTGTATGTAATAAAACCCTTTTGTGGGAAAAACTAATTCTGATTGGCTGGGCCTGGCTCCCCAGTGGGTGGAGACTAATTAAATTGACCTCCCAGGCCCACTCATGGCTGCACCCTTGCCCAGACATGTGAAATCCATAAATTAGGGCCAATTTATTTAAATTGACTGATTTCCTTCAATGAACTGTAAGTAAAATATTAGACATTTTTGAATTTTATCTTTTTGTTTATCTAAGGTGCTCAGGGTGAAGTTTGACGACAGCAGAGAGCTGCCTCATTGGCTGTACCACCTGCGGAATCTAGAGGAGCTCTACCTTATTGGCTCACTGAGTCCTGACGCTTCTAAAAATGTGGTTCTGGAGTCCCTGAGGGAGCTGAAGAATCTTAAGACCCTGTCACTCAAAAGTAACTTTACAAAGATCCCCCAGTCCATTGTGGATGTGTCCAGCCACCTGCAGAGGCTGTATGTCTACAATGACGGCACTAAACTGGTGATGCTCAATAATCTGAAGAAGATGGTGAACCTGACTGAACTGGAGCTGGTGCACTGTGACCTGGAACGCATCCCACATGCTGTCTTCAGCCTCACCAACCTACAGGTATGATATGCATTACTTTGACTGCCTGTTATCTGAGTGGTCTACAATGTGGTTTTTAAATATGTAAGGAGTTATTCCTTTCAGCTCCTAGTGGAGAAAAGGGCTTCAATGGTGAAATTCCAGCGAACCCTGTTCTGGGTGGTTTTCTTGACCTCAAATATGCAATATGTATTGCCAATTCCTGTAATATTGTGGTGTTATACTTAGAACATTTTATTTTAACTCTACAGGAGTTGGACCTGAAAGAAAACAACCTGCACTCCATCGAGGAGATAGTCAGCTGCCAGCACCTCCGTAAGCTGACGACCCTGAAACTCTGGCACAACAGTATCTGCTACATCCCAGAACACATCAAGAAGCTGGGCAGCCTAGAGCGCCTCTACTTCAGTCACAACAAGATCGAGATCTTGCCCTCGCACTTGTTCTTATGCAACAAGCTTCGTTACCTGGACCTGTCCAACAACGACATCCGGTTTATTCCGCCGGAGATTGGTGTCCTACAGAGTCTTCAGTACTTCTCTGTCACATGCAACAAGATTGAGAACCTCCCAGACGAGCTGTTCTTTTGCAAGAAGCTCACAACCCTCAAGCTGGGCAAGAATACGCTGTCATTGCTCTCACCAAAGATCTCATACCTGGTTCTATTGACACACCTGGAACTGAAGGGCAACCATTTTGAACTCCTGCCTCCAGAGCTTGGGTTCTGCCGGGCATTGAAGCGCGGTGGCCTAATGGTGGAAGACGCTCTGTTTGAAACCTTGCCATCGGAAATCAGAGACAAAATGAAGGCTGAGTGAAATGTCTTACAGTATCTTTGCAAAAGGCCCTGCGATAGACTAGCATCCCGCCCAGGGGGTATACTTCAAGCTGCATTACACTATATAAAAAAAGTGATAGGACAAGAGCCAATGGGTTATTCTGGCTCGGACAAGCCAACTTACTTGACTGTTCAAAAAGAAAAAGCCAATTTTGTCTGGCAATCCTAGTCAACCAAAAAGCTTGATTTTACTGTTTTACACAACATTGATAAAAATATAAGCACTGTACCATAAGTTTGTTATAGGGGGCTGATGTGATAATCATGGCTGAATGTTTTTAGTATTATGTTGAAGTCTTACTTCATGACAGAAGGGAACATGGCATTGTGTTGTAATTAAACGGTTCTTAACAATAGGATTAGTCACATGCAAGGTGTACTTGTACCCAGGTTAACATTTGACTCCTTATTCTCTGTCATATGCCACACAATGTTTGGCATGACATAGAGTGGCAAGGAATGGAAGGATAGCACAAACAGATCTGTTTTCTTCGGTTACATGTAGTTGCTAATTGACATGTTAATCACTCGTTGCACCTTTTCTGCATGTTGCTTATGTTATGCTAATTAAGGCCTGCTTTTTATGGCTATTGCATTGCTGCTTGAATACTTTTCATTCGTTTTTTATTTTTTTTATATTGTTTGCCTGCCCTATGCTATGCTATGTAGCCCCTGCTAGCCTAGCCTGCTCTAGCTTTGGCCTTCTGTGCCGCATGCTATTGCACCCCCTTTCCATTCAAATTGTTGTATTGCTGCTATATTTATGTACAAGCTTTACTCAGTTGCATTGCATTTGTATATTGTTTTGCCATCTGAAATTCATACAAATACTATGCATGCATACATGCATGCATACATGCATGCATACATGCACACCTTTTATGTATGTATGTGGACACCCCTTCAAATGAGTGGATTCAGCTATTTCAGTGTTGCTGACAGGTGTATAATATTGAGCACACACCCATGCAATCTCCATAGACAAACATTGGCAGGTGGCCTTAATGAAGAGCTCAGTGACTTTCCAACATGGCAGTCATATGATGCCACCTTTCCAACAAGTCAGTCAAATTTCTGCCCTGCTAGGGCTACCCCGGTCAATTGTAAATGCTGTTATTGTGAAGTGGAAACGTCTAGGAGCAACAACGGCTCCGCAGCGATGTGGTTAGGCCACACAAGCTGACAGAACGGGAGTGCAGAAAGGGCGTTGCACGTAAACATTACCTTTCCTCTGCAACACTCACTACTGCACTCAAGCCTAAGATCACCATGTGTAAACCCAAGCGTCGGCTGGAGCGGTGTAAAGCTCGCCACCATTGGACTCTGCAGCAGTGGAAATGCGTTCTCTGGAGTGATGAATCATTCTTCACCATCTGGCAGTCCAATGTTTGAATCTGCATCTGGAGGATGCCAGGAGAAGCCTGAATGCATAGTGCCAACTGTAAAGTTTGGTGGAGGAGGAATAATTGTCTTGATGTTTTTCATGGTTCGGACTATGCCCCTTAGTTCCAGTGAAGGGAAATCTAAACGCTACAGCATACAATGACGTTCTAGACCATTCTGTGCTTCTAACTTTGTGGCAACAGTTTAGGGAAGGCCCTTTCCTGTTTAAACATGACGATGCGCCTGTGCACAAAGCAAGTTCCTTACAGAAATGGTTTGTCGAGATCGGTGTGAAAGAACGTGACTGGCCTGCGTAGAGCCCTGACGTCAACCCCATTTAACACCTTTGTGATGAATTGGAAATCCGATTCAGGCCTAATCGCCCAACATCAGTGCCTGACATCACTAATGCTATTGTGGCTGAATGGAAGCAATTCCCCACAGCAATGTTCCAACATCTAGTGGAAAGCCTTCCCAGAAGAGTGGAGGCTGCTATAGCAAATGTGGGACCAACTCCATATTAATGCCCATGATTTTGGAATGAGATGTTTGACAAGCAGGTGTCCACTTACTTTTAGTCATGTAGTGTACCAATAATTGTTGAGACGGGCAACAACTGTTCACCTAACTCAACATGTGCTGTAATTCAACTAATCTGATCCTGTTTCATGCCATGTACCATTTTCATCTGAATACACATAGACTTCATCTGTGCCTCTGTCTGCTCCTTCACCACAGCCCCACAGTGACCATTATCCATTCACCAGTCCTACATCTCTATTCTTTTCAGTGATATTGAATGTTTTATCCTGAAGCGCCTCATTCTTAAGTGTCTGTCTAAACGCAAATACACCTCCCTTTCTATACGATTTTGGAATATAACTTTAATTTAAGCAAGATAGAATCTTTCAAATACAAAATATATTAGTGTGAGCAGTTTGGCAAATTTGCACCCGGCTGTTTTCACATGCCGCCTTGGGTACGACACATCCTCTCACCTTTTGCTTTAATTTCCATTCAACCATTCCATTCCACATATTTCCTGTTTCTCAAAATACAGCTGGGTGCAGCTTTCCTAAACTGCATACAGTATGTTGTTTTTTTGTATTTGAAAAATAATTTCTCGCTTATATGAGCGTTAACTTACAAATGTTTTCAAAATGGTATCGCGTGTGAGGTGAATTTGGAAAAAAATCCCCTTAAGTGGCAAACAGCTTTGTAAATAGACAGTATAATGTTTAACATTTACTATTTATTTGAATGGGGTAGCTCGGTCCATGAGTTTGAGTGTTTGCATTCTCCATCCCTCTGCTGTCAGTGGAGGCTGGCCACTTTGTTTGAACTGCAGATTGCTCCTTTTAAGCTCAAACAACATTATTTGATCAGGTCAATAACCACACATTTAATCATTTCAACCCATGACTGTTACTTTTTTACATTATAGAAACACTAAAAAGGAAATATTGAATCTGATCCACTGTTCTCTACTCAGGTAGTCTATATATTATGTTGAAAGTTATTTATAGAACGGTGTAGTCTACAAGTTAAATGTGGACTCACTCAGCTGTAGCTGTTCTGTCAATAGCCTGTGGCAGTACTATATTTATCAGGAAGGCTAGCTTATTTCAGTTAGTCAACAGCTTACACAAGCTAAAGCATACCAGCCAAGTTGTAAGTAACGTATCTTTATTACAATCCACAAAACACTTTGCACATGCCTTATAGACAGATTTATACTTTTTGGTCCTCAGAGGTAAAACAAAAAGTCCACGCCTTACACTGCAATGTCTCAGAGCTGTAGATCACTGCAAAGGTGCCATGGTCAGCTGCTATCTTAATGTATAAAAACAGTACCGTATCTACATTTATGTAGGGCTTTATAGTCTAATGCGAAATAGTACCCCCCCATGAATACATCTGGTGATGAAAGATAATGAAAAGGTATATATTTTGTACATTATTTTTTAACGGATCGTATTTGCTGTGTTTGGTTCTTGATGATGAATAAAAACAACCAGCTGCTTTAAATGAGACATTTTGTAGTCTGTCTTATCCTATACCTGTACAGCATGTTGCATCCCATTTCATGTACAGTTGCAGTTCTGTTTCCCTCAGAGAAAATAAACTGTTGTGTGTGGAATCGAAGTTGCACCCTAGGTGGCAGTGATGTGCTTTGAATACAGCCATGTTCAGGTGTTAGAGGGAAACTAGACTGTCACCCCATCCTACTTGTTTAGATCAACGGAGCAGACTTTGGTCTATGCTTTACTAGCCTTGGACGCCCAAGCTTTGCTGTGAGGTTAAAGCTTGTGACTAATACTGTACAGTCACTGTCTCTCACTTCTCAGCAACCTGTCTGTCAGAATATAAGTTCTCCTCACCTTGTAAAGGGATCTTCCAAATGGCACCCTATTTCCTATATTGTGCACTAGTTTTGAACTGGGCCCATAGTGCTCTGGTCAAAAGTAGTGCACTATGTAGGGAATAGTGTTCCATTTGGGATGCTAACCATATACAGGTAACTGGCAAAACAAACACCAACAGTGTCTTAATAGGGAGTTGGGCCACCTCGAGCCAGAATAGCTTCAATGCACCTTGGCATATATTCTTCATGTGTCTGGAACTCCATTGGAGGGATGTGACACCATTTTCCAAGACAAATTCTATCATTTGGTGTTTTGTAGTTATCGGTCGTTCGCAAACGAAAGGCTGTTTTTGAATGGATTTTTTTGGGGTGAATGAAGGGAATCGAATTGGTGAAAGATCCCTTCATTTGTCTTCCTGATTTGCATACTGTTACTACTGGTTTGTGAGCTCAAAACAATGATTATATGCAAATAAGTTACTCAATAATTCTCTAAGAGGGTGAATCCTCACTACAGAAACAATAAGTGGGGAGAGCGTGTACGTTCTGGTCCACTCTCCTTTTTGCAGTGACTTAAAAATATGTAGTACCAGCCAAAAGTTGGGACACTTGTTCAAGGGTTTTTCTTTATTTTTACTATTTTCTACATTCTAGAATAATAGTGAAGACATCAAAACTACAAAATAACACAATCATGTAGTAACCAAAAGTGTTAAACAAATCAAAATATATTTTGAATTTGAGATTTTTCAAAGTAGCCACCCTTTGCCTTGACAGCTTTGGACACTCTTACCATTCTCTCAACCAGATTCATGAGGTTGGAATGCATTTAAATTAACAGGTGCACCTTGTTAATTTGTGGAATTTATTTCCTTAATGCGTTTGAGCCAACAGTTGTGTTGTGACAAGGTAGCCCTATTTGGTAAAAGACAGGTCCATATTATAGCAAGAACAGCTCAAATAAGTAAAGAGAAATTAGTCCATTGTTACTTTAAGACCTGAAGGTCATTCACTCGAACATTTCAAGGACTTTGAAGAAACTTTCAAATGCAATCGCAAAACCCATCAAGCGCCATGATAAAACACAGGAAAGGAAGTCCCAGGGTTACCTGGCTAAGAGGATAAGTTCATTAGTTAGCAGCCCAAAAACATGCTTCAGAGTTTAAGTAACAGACACATCAATATCAACTGTTCAGAGGAGACTGCATGAATCAGGCCTTCATGGTCGAATTGCTGCAAAGAAACCACTACTAAAGGACACCAATGATAAGAGACTTGCTTGTGCCAAGAAACACGAGCAATGTACATTAGACTGGTGGAAATATGTCCTTTGGTCTGATGAGTCCAAATTTGAGATTTTTGGTTCCAACCGATGTGTCTTTGTGAGACGCAGAGTAGGTGAATGGATGTTGTCCACGTGTGGTTCCCACCGTGAAGCATGGAGGAGGTGTGATGGTGTGGCGGTGCTTTGCTGGTGACAATTCAAGGCACACTTAACTAGCATAGCTAGCAGAGCATTCTGCATTGATACGCTATCCCATCATGTTTGCGCTGCTTAGTCCCACTATCATTTGATTTTCAACAGGACAATGATCCAAAACACACCTCTAGGCTGTGTAAGGGCTATTTGACCAAGAAGGAGAGTGATGGAGTGCTGCATCAGATGACCTCGCCTCCACAATCACCCGACCTCAACCTAATTGGGATGAGTTGGACCGCGGAGTGATGGAAAAGCAGCCAAAAAGTGCTCAGGATATGTGGGAACTATTTCAAGACTGTTGGAAAAGTATTCCAGGTGAAGCTGGTTGAGAGAATGCCAAGAGGGTCCAAAGCTGTTATCAAGGCAAAGGGTGGGTACTTTGAAGAATCTCAAATATAAAATATATTTTGGTTTAACACTTTTTTGGTTTTTGGTTGTTACATGACTCGTGTTATTTTTTTAGTTTTGATGTCTTCTATTATTCTACAATGTAGAAAATAGTAAAAATAAAGAAAAACCCTTGAATGTGTAGGTGTGTCCAAACTTATGACAGGTACTGTATACATTTTTTGCAGGTGATCTAATAATTTGCCGAGGTAAAAATGTATTGGAATCTGACAATGGTAGCCTACTTGTTGGGCTTTACATTGGAGATTGCTTAATTAACTCAGGAACCACATTTGTATGGAAGCACTTGCTTTCAATATACTATGTATCCCTCATTTAATCAAGTGTTTCCATTATTTTGGCAGTTACCTGTATATTACCCACACTTCATGGGAAGATCTCAATTGCATTCTCCAGACCGCCTATCTCCTTGCTGCCTTCTCAAAACCCATTGGATGAGAAAGTCAGAGGTCCCGCCCCTCTGACCTTCTCCTTCAATGGTTTTGAGAAGAGTGAGGACACGAGGAGTATGCAATTGAGATCTTCCCAATCTCTCATGCCTCCTCTCCTTGGTGATAAGCATGTTGGTGTGCCTGATACTGGAGATAAGTCAAGGTGACCTTTTGAGATGAAGTGAAAAATAGATGGGGGAGAAGTCAAGTGTATCTGGTTAGTTAGGGCAGGTGAAAGATGTGGCTGTAATTCACTGGAAGAGATGTGGTCATAGGTATAGAATTACTAGATTCTATTTCTACCGCTGTGTTACTGTATAGTCACTATCTAGATCAGCCTCATCTGACAAGACCATAGACATATCATTGACAAGACCGACTATTTTAAGTCAGAGGGGCATGATGGAGGAGACAAAGAACTGATCGGAGGTGCAGTGGCTACATGGCTGCTGCACCTAACAGAAATAAATAGGACCGTCATGAAACTGAATCGTTTTAATGATCATCCAACATAAAATGATTCATAACTTTGGCCTTTGTTTGTTCAACATATGTGCTCCAACATCTCTGTTCCATGTTCCTGGCAAGCTGCCCAGTCCAAGACAATGGCTATATTTGTATTATTTAGCATTTGTTTGGCCCACAAATTCAGGGCTTGTTCTGTGAAGGGCATTTTACAGAGAACACAATGGCATTCTGAATGGCACATAGACACAGTATTTAGGATCATCATCAACAGAATAGATAAAGTACATTAGTTATCAATTTTATGAGAAATGGAAATGTCTTCTAAAGAACCACCCCTCGCAAATTTTGAGAAGCACAGAATTCCAGTCCCCTAGCATATATTTCAATAATTTCAAGACCCCCTTTTGAATGTATGTTTTTTTTATTTTTTATTACAAGTTAAATATTGACACCAACATGATGTGTTGATGGTGCAATGTCTGACAGTACCTAAGAATATACA
>NC_138313.1:18135000-18185000 GCF_965601325.2 Salmo salar | reverse complement strand
AGGGAGGGGGAGGAGGGAGGGAAAGAAGGGAGGGGGGGAAGTAAGGGGAGGGTGGGAGGGAAGAGCCCTTTACTGTTTAAAAGCCAGATTAAAAAACAATGTTGTTAGGGACTCCAGCGCCAACAGAGCTGATGTCACCGACCCACTTTATCTTCTAGTATAAATACGCTTCATCCCCGACTGTGTCAGAGGGTTTCCGGCCAGCACACAACTCTCTACGTGACACTGGATGAGTGTAGCATAATGTAGCCTGGTGTGACAATGACCGTAGGAATTGGCAAGACAGCACTTAAACAGATCTGGGAACAGGCTAAGCAAAACTATAGCCTATCATCTGGCATGTAAACAAGAGTTCACCAATCACTTGAGGGTTGATAGCAACGAAGTCCTAAAGCAGTGGTGTGTTAGCCATTAAAGTGGTGTATGTCTGTCACTGATTATTAGGGTTTACAACAGGAGGAAGTGGAAAGGGTGTGTGTCTGCACAGTGTAAGGAAGAGCCTGTATCCATGGGTAAACCACTGATGCACATTACACATTAACTACTGCCATACAGACATTAACGTCTCACCACAGGGCATGTGGGAGAGTGTGTGTGTGTGTCTGTATGTGTGGTTGGTTTTTGTTGTCCATAGACTGGGGTTGTTGTTGTCCACAGACTGTGTAACACATGATAAATCTGTAACCAACGGCTAAGAGCTCTTCTCGTCTAGACCATAACGTAGCACAGGTTTCCTCTGCAAAAGAATTGCTTCCTTAACGTCTCACAGAGAAAACTGGACGACGCCTGAATGTTAATAAAGAATGGTATGAGGAAATAAATACATGGAAGTAAGTGGACTAAGAGAGAGAGATTGGAAATGGACCTAATGGAGTGGGACAGAGAGAGAGAGAGAGAGAGAGAGAGAGAGCGAGAGAGACAGACAGAGAGACAGAGGGTGAGAGAGAGAGAGAGAGAGAGAGAGATTGACAGAGAGGGTAAGAGAGAAAGTGACAGAGAGAGTGAGAGGGTGAGAGAGAGAAATAGAATGACATAGGGTGAGAGAGCAAGAGAAAGAGAAGGAGCGAGAGAGAGAGCGAGCGAGTGAAAGAAAGAGCGAGCGAGCGAGCGAGAGATTGGAAGGGGAACTTAGTTCAATCTTGACTTACATGGAAGGTGTGTTTGATGCCCAGGGCTAGTTTCTCTGTCCTGATGTCCCAGACCACAGGCTGGGGGGAGTTTAGCACAAACACCAGGGGCTTCTGGTGCACCAGTAGGGACTGGATGGGCTTCAGGTGCAGCTCCACCTGGGAACAGGACGACAGCAGGAGAGGGTTAGAGGACATTAGGTAACACTTTATATGAAGGGTACCTACAGTACATAAGGACTTAATGACATTCAAACCCCATGATTGATTGATTGATGATATGGGGTAAAAGTCATAGAGTAAAGGACAGAAATCCCAGAAGAACACGTATTTTCAATGGGGTCCTCGGGGTAGGAGAAAGCAGGACATACAGTGCATTCGGGAAGTATTCTGACCCCTTCCCTTTCTCAACATTTTGTTACGTTACAGCCTTATTCTTAAATTGATTACATTTATTTTTTGTACTCATCAAGCTCACAATACCCCATAATGACAAAGCGCATACGGGTTTTGAGAAAAAACAGAAATACCTTATTTACATAAGTATTCAGACTCTTTGCTATGAGACTCGAAATGAGCTCAGGTGCATCCTGTTTCCATTGATCATCCTTGAGATGTTTCCACAACTTGATTTGAGTCCACCTGTGGTCAATTCAACTGATTGGACATGATTTGGAAAGGCACACACCTGTCTATATACGGTCCCACAGTTGACAGTGCATGTCAGAGCAAAAAACAAGCCATGAGGTCGAAGGAATTGTCCGTAGAGCTCCGAGACAGGACTGTGTTAGGGCACAGATCTGGGGAAGGGTACCAAAAAATGTCTGCAGCATTGAAGGTCCCCAAGAACACAGTGGCCTCTATCATTCTTAAATGGAATAAGTTTGGAACCACCAAGACTCTTCCTAGAGCTGGCCGCTTGGCCAAACTGAGCAATCGGGGGAGAAGGGCCTTGGTCAGGGAGGTGACCAAGAACCCGATGATCACTCTGACAGAGCTTCAGAGTTCCTCTGTGGAGATGGGAGAACCTTACAGAAGGACAAGGACAACCATCTCTGCAGCACTCCACCAATCAGGCCTTTGTGGTAGAGTGGCCAGACGGAAGCCACTCCTCAGTAAAAGGCACATAACAGCCTGCTTGGAGTTTGCCAAAAGGCACCTAAAGGAATCTCAGACCATGAGAAACAAGATTCTCTGGTCTGCTGAAACCAAGCCTGAATGCCAAGCGTCACATCTGGAGGAAACCTGGCACCATCCCTATGGTGAAGCATGGTGGTGGCAGCATCATGCTGTGGGGATGTTTTTCAGCAACAGGGACTGGGAGACTAGTCAAGATCGAGGCAAAGATGAACGGAGCAAAGTACAGAGAGATCCTTGATGAAAACCTGCTCCAGAGCACTCAGGACCTCCGACTGGGGCAAAGGTTCAACTTCCAACAGGACAACGACCCTTAGCACACAGCCAAGACGATGCAGGAGTGCCTTTCGGACAAGTCTCGAACCTGATCGAACATCTCTGGAGAGACCTGAAAATTGCTCTGCAGCGATGCTCCCCATCCAACTTGACAGAGCTTGTAACGTCATACTCAAGGCTGTAATCGCTGCCAAAGATGCTTCAACAAAGTACTGAATAAAGGGTCTGAATACTTATGTAAATATGCCATTTTTTCCCCCATATACATTTGCAAAAAATTCTAAAAACCTGTTTTTGCATTGTCATCATGGGGTATTGTGTGTAGATTGATGAAGGACAAAAAGTATTCAATACATTTTAGAATAAGGCTGTAACGTAACAAAATGTGGAAAAAGTCAAGGGGTCTGAATACTTTCCAAATGCACTGTAGCACATTCATAAGCAGTACATAAGCATGTCATAAACACGTATGTCAACAACAGCAACTTGATAAATGCAGGAATAGTGACATTACTGTGCCATTTACAAATGATATCAACTTGCGGTTGTTGTCATTAGCATTTCTATGATTGGAGCCATTTCCACCAGGTGTGGGAGCAACACAGCATAACACTGCGAAACACACAGAAATTAGGAACCGGAACCTTTACAGAGCTAAGGGGAGGAACCCACAGTATAAAATGTACGAGTCAGCGTAGGGTCAACTACAGTGCATTAAAACCACCAGCCCCTTTCATTTCACACAGCTGCTTCACTCGGCAAATAGCAGAGCTTGTTCTTTACTGCGGCTATTTTTGTGGTATCAATGTTATCAAAACATTGCAGACCACTCTGTTGACTGTTCCTGCGCAATTACAGAGCTATAATGTTACGGATTGTTGTCTTTTTATTTTTTTTGTTTATATACACTAACTGTACTGATAATCTCAATGAGCCTGTATGACCGTGAGCTATGAATCGCCGGGGAAGGCAGTAACTCAGCTCTAATATGTGGTCTCTCTCTGGACGCTGCTATCTGAACGCTCACACACTGGAGGCTTTGTTAGGAGCGCTGAGGATTTTTTTTTTTTTCTCCGATCGACGGAGCAAGCCTCTGTTACCCACAACTCCACAGAGTGGAGCTATGAGCGAGCTATGTCTTCCCTTCTCCTTGACGTGTGTGTGTGTGCGTGAGCTACGGCTTCAGCTATGGCTTCCAGACCGTCATTAAATTGTATTCTCGCCGTCTGTCAGTGACAGGGAGAGGAGAAATCCAGTGAACTCCCACTGTTGGGACGTGTTGTTGCCCTGCACTGCTGGCCCAGGCTGGGCCCTCAAGACCAAATCTAGCCTGGTGATTTAGAGGCCTGAAGGCCTCACTGAAACCAGACCCTGCTTTGGACATGTTAAAATTCAGCCCCCCATCAGCTGTTTGATAAATAGGCCACAACTTTATCACAATCAATGTTTTATGAGCTGAACTCCACTATCAGATTGGAAGAGGTGTTCTGTTACCTGGGAGTTAACCTTTTACTGCAGTGGGATAAATCATGGTCACACAGAGTGTTTATTGGTAGTCTTAAATAAATCTACTTTGAAACAAAATTATACACCTGACACACATGGTTATGGCCTTAAAAAAAGAAGACACCTGTACCATGTCAGATAAAGAGTTGAAATGTATTACATTGAGTTTGCATCCCAATATTACACTTTATATACATCACAGAAGACTGAAATATAACAAAACTGTTTGCCATAGAAACACCAGGTTTTCAGCATTTAAAATAAATATATGTTTATTAATTATAAAATTATGAAAAAAATTAATAACATTCCACCCATGAGGCCACTAGAGGGTGATTTGGTCATTTGACTGCAGAAAAGGTGTATTGTTCGCAGACCAAAGCGTCAAACTTGGACTTCATTAGCCAACACAGAAAGACAGAGAGAAACTTCCGGCGCATAAGCATCGGCTTAATCTACCGACCAATCATTTTACCCTAACCCTGTTTTCCACGCCTCACAGTTATGTGAGACGCAAAAACGGATTGATGATAAATACTTTACTCAGTAGGTCACTCCCACAAACTTATATGGTCACTCCCACTCAGGCCCACTTTGAATCGTTGATATCCCAGGCTTACAGGTACAGTTGAAGTCGGAAGTTTACATACACTTAGGCTGGAATCACTAAAACTCGTTTTTAAACCACTCCATAGATTTCTTGTTAACGAACTATAGTTTTGGCAAGTTTGTTAGGACATCAACTTTGTGAATGACACAAGTCATTTTTCCAACAATTGTTTACAGACAGATTATTTCACTTATAATTCACTGTATCACAATTCCAGTGGGTCAGAAGTTTACATACACTAAGTTGACTATGCCTTTAAACAGCTTGTAAAATTCCAGAAAATGGTGTAATGGCTTTAGAAGCTTCTGATAGGCTAATTAACATAATTTGAGTCAATTGGAGGTGTACCTGTGGATGTATTTCAAGGCCTACCATCAAACTCAGTGCCTCTTTACTTGGAGACCTCCACAAGTCTGGTTCATCATTGGGAGCAATTTCCAAACGCCTGAAGGTACCACGTTCATCTGTACAAACAATAGTACGCAAGTATAAACACCATGGGACCACGCAGCCATCACACCGCTCAGGAAGGAGACGCGCTCTGTCTCCTAGAGATTAATGTACTTTCGTGCGAAAAGTGCAAATTAATCCCAGAACAACAGCAAAGGACCTTGTGAAGATGCTGGAGGAAACAGGTACAAAAGTATTTATATCCACAGTAAAACGAGTCCTATATCGACATAACCCGAAAGGCCTCTCACCAAGGAAGAGGCCACTGCTACAAAACTTCCATAAAAAAGCCTTTTTGGAGAAATGTCCTCTGGTCTGATGAAACAAAAATAGAGCTGTTTGGCCATAATGACCATTGTCATGTTTTGAGGAAAAAGGGGGATGCTTGCAAGCCGAAGAACACCATCCCAACTGTGAAGCACAGGGGTGGCAGCATCATGTTGTGGGGGTGCTTTGCTGCAGGAGGGACTGGTGCACTTCACAAAATAGATGGCATATTGAAAAAGGAAAATGATGTGGATATATTGAAGCAACATCTCAAGACATCAGTCAGGAAGTTAAAGATTGGTCGCAAATGGGTCTTCCAAATGGACAATGACCTCAAGCATACTTCCAAAGTTGTGGCAATTAAGGACAACAAAGCCAAGGTATTGGAGTGGCCATCACAAAGCCCTGACCTCAATCCCATAGAAAATTTGTGGGAAGGACTGAAAAAGTGTGTGCGAGCAAGGATAACTACAAATCTGTCTCAGTTACACCAGCTCTGTCAGAAGGAATGGGCCAAAATGTACCCAACTTATTGTGGGAAGCTTCTGGAAGGCTACCCGAAACATTTGACCCAAGGTAAACAATTTAAAGGCAATGCTACCAAATACTAATTGAGTGTATGTAAACTTCTGACCCACTGGGAATGTGATGAAAGAAATAAAAGCTGAAATAAATCATTCTCTCTACTATTATTCTGACATTTCACATTCTTAAAATAAAGTGGTGATCCTAACTGACCTAAGACAGGGAATTTTTACTAGGATTAAATGTCAGGAATTGTGAAAACCTGCGATTAAATGTATTTGGCTAAGGTGTACAGTGGGGGAAAAAAGTATTTGATCCCCTGCTGATTTTGTACGTTTGCCCACTTACAAAGAAATTATCAGTCTATAATTTTAATAGCAGG
This sequence comes from Salmo salar, assembly GCF_965601325.2. NCBI lineage: Eukaryota > Metazoa > Chordata > Actinopteri > Salmoniformes > Salmonidae > Salmo > Salmo salar. Next base: position 18,178,720 of record NC_138313.1, on the reverse strand, counting down.
TTTATTTGAACAGTGAGAGACAGAATAACAACAACAAAAAATACAGAAAACCGCATGTCAAAAATGTTATAAAATGATTTGCATTTTAATGAGGGAAATAAGTATTTGGCCCCTCTGCAAAACATGACTTAGTACTTGGTGGCAAAACCCTTGTTGGCAATCACAGAGGTCAGACGTGTCTTGTAGTTGGCCACCAGGTTTGCACACATCTCAGGAGGGATGTTGTCCCACTCCTCTTTGCAGATCTTCTCCAAGTCATTAAGGCTTCGAGGCTGACGTTTGGCAACTCGGACCTTAAACTCCCTCCACAGATTTTCTATGGGATTAAGGTCTGGAGACTGGCTAGGCCACTCCAGGACCTTAATGTGCTTCTTCTTGAGCCACTCCTTTGTTGCCTTGGCCGTGTGTTTTGGGTCATTGTCATGCTGGAATACCCATCCACGACCCATTTTCAATGCCCTGGCTGAGGGAAGGAGGTTCTCACCCAAGATTTGAAGGTACATGGCCCCGTCCATCGTCCCTTTGATGCGGTGAAGTTGTCCTGTCCCCTTAGCAGAAAAACACCCCCAAAGCATAATGTTTCCACCTCCATGTTTGACGGTGGAGATGGTGTTCTTGGGGTCATAGGCAGCATTCCTCCTCCTCCAAACACGGCGAGTTGAGTTGATGTCAAAGAGCTCCATTTTGGTCTCATCTGACCACAACACTTTCCCCAGTTGTCCTCTGAGTCATTCAGATGTTCATTGGCAAACTTCAGACGGGCATGTATATGTATTCTTGAGCAGGGGGACCTTGCGGGCGCTGCAGGATTTCAGTCCTTCACGGCGTAGTGTGTTACCAATTGTTTTCTTGGTGACTATGGTCCCAGCTGCCTTGAGATCATTGACAAGATCCTCCCATGTAGTTCTGGGCTGATTCCTCACCATTCTCATGATCATTGCAACTCCACGAGGTGAGATCTTGCATGGAGCCCCAGGCCGAGGGAGATTGACAGTTCTTTGGTGTTTCTTCCATTTGCGAATAATCGCACCAAATGTTGTCACCTTCTCACCAAGCTGCTTGGCGATGCTCTTGTAGCCCATTCCAGCCTTATGTAGGTCTACAATCTTGTCCCTGACATCCTTGGAGAGCTCTTTGGTCTTGGCCATGGTGGAGAGTTTGGAATCTGATTGATTGATTGCTTCTGTGGACAGGTGTCTTTTTTACAGGTAACAAGCTGTGTTTAGGAGCATTCCCTTTAAGAGTGTGCTCCTAATCTCAGCTCGTTACCTGTATAAAAGACACCTGGGAGCCAGAAATCTTTCTGATTGAGAGGGGGGTCAAATACTTATTTCCCTCATTAAAATGCAAATCAATTTATAACATTTTTGACATGTGTTTTTCTGGATATTTTTGTTGTTATTCTGTCTCTCACTGTTCAAATAAACCTACCATTAAAATTATAGACTGATCCTTTCTTTGTCAGTGGGAAAATGTACAAAATCAGCAGGGGATCAAATACTTCCCCCCCCCCACTGTATATAAACTTCTGACTTCAACTGTATATGCGCTGTGCAAGGTTACCTGGGCGTCACAGGACGTTGGTGTCACTTTCATTGGGGAGGATGGGCTCGTGGTAATGGCTGAAGCGGAATTAGTGGAATGATATCAAATAGATCAAACACATCGTTTCCATGCGTTTGATGCCATTCTTTTAACTCCGGTCCAGACATTATTATGAGCCATCCTCCCCTCGGCAGCCTCCACTGTTTGGGGTAAATACACTCTGATGGATTCCAATGGATACCTGTTCAAGTGACATACAGTACATATCTAGTTTTGAGGGATACTGATAGGAGGGGGGGAGAACTATAGTTTAACTTGTCAGTTTGTTAAACCTTCTTTCACTTCATCTCTCTCTCTCTCTCTCTCTCTCTCTCTCTCTCTCTCTCTCTCCTTTATCTCTCTCCGTTTCGTTCCGTCTAGCTTTAACTTTATTCCCAGGCTAATCATATTAAGCTCTTCCTGTGTGTGAATGGACAGAGTTTGTAAATCACCCACAAGGAGTTCTGTCAGTGTCATATTATTAACATTTACTGGCCATAAATCAATCCTAACTCAATCAGTTAAGGCAGGTTCAGATGTCAAAAAGAGGGAAGACTTCTTGTGTTTTAAGTTGTAACTGGCAACAGCACATTTCAAATCACAGTACAGGGAGTGTCAATGATGAACACATGAATGCGCATTGTGTCTGGGAGTTTCATGATATTTCAGTTGTATACCAGAGCCAAGAAAATATTCAGAGCATGTACGCACAAACAAGTTGTTTGTTCACGGCTCAGCATAGTTCAAACCTCAGATACTTATCTTCTGAAGAAAACCTTTTGCCATGTTTACGTGGTCTGTTACATTAACGGATAGGCTCTTAAGATGTAATGGTTGATATATTCCAAGGTTAACCACAGTTAAACATAAACAATGATTAAATTCTTCAGACTCTGTTATGAGGCAGACAACGTCTTTAAAGTAGCCGGTAAATCGCTTAAGCAGAACTGTTAGCTCAGACAACAGAAACTCCATTGAACCAGACCAAACTACAGCATTGGACAGACAGAAAGTTATTCAGTTGCATCAATCATACACTCCCACACACTTTCTCTCCCCTTCTGGGTTTTTTCATGCTGTCACTGAGACATGATATGAAGCGCACGCACGCACACACACACACACACACACTCCACCACGCCCCACCTTGCCAGACCCAGTCTCCTTACACCATCTCCCCCATTGACCATCTCTAAAACACTGTTGATATTCAAAGTGGACAGTTTTGACCCTTTGACACATTTTTAGGCCAGAGGAGAGTGAGACACAGCCGAGAGAATAGTCCTAGAGAGAGTAGGTGCATGGCTTCAAAGCCTCCTGATCATAGTCTCCTACAGATCTAAGACACTGTAGAAGAGAGGAGGAGGAGAAGGGAGGAGAGAAAATGAGAGTGTTTAGCGGTATGGGCCATAAAAGTGCTGCAATAATCATAATAAAAAAAGAACTTGGAGAGAGACGAATGGAAGAAATTACAGTACGCTTATCTCCAAGGGGGCTCAGAGGGGGCTCAGAGACGCTCCACACGCATAGTCACACACACATGCACCCACCCAAGTCTGGCAGATGCTCCACACACACACAGTCACACAACAAGCGAGGCGAAAGCCCCACAAGTCTCCCATAGCTTTCTCTATCTTTTTTTCCTCTCACTCCTTTCTTCATGTTTGTCCTCGTGGAAAATCTTAGATGAGCATCTAGTCTACTTAAGCCTCCCCCTCTGTCCAGACTGGAAAAATCATCTGCATCCCTCCTGGGAGAATAACCGAACGCAAGGCAACCCAGAAACAATCATACCTGCTCTCATTCTGCTGGCTTCAGGGGCCTTGGCTTTGAACACACACACAGAGAGACAGAGAGACAGAGAGACAGAGAGAGAGAGAGAGAGAGAGAGATCTGTAAAAGTTATGGAATTTTAGCACCAGACAGAAACAATTCCAAAACAAGTGAGTCACCAGAAAAGCAAAGGCAATAAGGCATAAACACAGTTACGGGGAGACAAAATGGCAGAGGTTAAGAGAAATTAGTGCAGGAGAGCCCAATATAATCACATTAACAGCATCATGATACCCTCTCTAATGTCAGACTGAATGCGCAAATGGGAGGGTCACTCACGTAGAAATACCTGGAGAATATGCTTCTCAATGTCCACCTTGAGACAATTTAGCCAGTCAACTTCCAGACATTATAGATCAACGGAGGACGGCATCAATCCATGATCTTTCACACTTACCAATGTGGGAAGCTGAACTGAACGACCAGCGGGAGATAATGTGATACCAATCTATCAGATGTGGAAGAACTGGAACCAACAGCCACTTTCCCACTGCACTCCCAGTCCACACTCCCACTCCCAGTCCCAGTCCACACTCCCAGTGCCAACTCCCCATCCCCTCACATACTTCTACCAGTCGGATGTGTAGACGACAGAGGCGAGCTGAGCAGCAGCTGCTTTGTGTCTCTATCTGCCCACAGAGAGACTGAGATGCCTTCCATCCGGGTTCCATCTGGCCCATTGCCGTGGTAGCAGATAGACCGACACAAACACTGTCCAGCGTTGGGATTGTCTATACTCTGCATTCTACAGTCCTCAGTCTGTGATAATGTGATTAATGTGATTTAGACCATGTCACAGCAGGCAGGGCCCAGGGGGCTGCAAAGTGTGTCTGAAACCAGGGGTCTCAGCAGGCATGGCCCAGCCAGGGAGTGAAGACAGGAGGACCAGATGACCAGAGGCCCCTGGGATCAAAGCCCCTACGGCCCAGTTGCACACCTGTTCAGTAGGCTGGGATCAGGTGGCGTTGCCCTGCCCTGAAGTACACACGGAGTGTGCGTCCCAAATGGCAATCTATTCCCTATATAGTGCACTACTTTTGACTAGAACCCTATGGGTCCTGGTCAAAGTAGTGCACTAAATAGGGAATAGGGTGCCATTTGGGATGCGCCTGGAGGCTGCCAGGCACCTCCAGATACCCCTGTAGAGAGGGTCTGAGAGTCCCAGCAGGAGCCAGGAAGCCCTGCCTGATTGATGATGGGGAGCCTGGTCCAGGGATTTGTGTGTCCTGGATCCATTACAGTCCCAAATGGAACCCTATTCCCAGTATAGTGCACTACTTTTGACCAGTGCCCTGTCTACTATATAGGGATGGGAATAGGCTGCCATTTGAGACACAGCCACGCTAGTGACTGGCCAGGGACGGAGAGGGATGGAGGCTTGTCTGGACCTATCACGTTACGCTGAAATCAAACCCCTCACACAACCCTCACAGGACGACAGCTGTTGCCAGCCCCGGCCCGCCAGGCCAGTCCCAGATGGCATACCGTGACTGGTCAGAGCATATGTACGTAAACAAGGAAAATACCATTCCATTAAATACAAAACTATCTCAGTTGATGAATCATTACTGTAGGCAATCTTAACAGATTTCCCGTAAATTACCAATACAATATGCAAAGGGAGGATGATGCAATTGCAATAAACAAGAACTATGTCTGTCGATTAAGGTATGTCGAACACATATTCCAAGTGAGACATTCTTCTCTGCCAGTCAGTAATAACTACAGGATGATTCAAGGCATTCGGCCAGCCGCCTGCGTCGAGCATTCTGAATGCAATTTTATGACTCTTCAGGCCCCAGTAAAATAAATGATGTTTCACGACCAAACATTCATCAATACATCAGCATAGTAGATAATGATACTTCCATAACCAATGTATGCACAGCCTCCTGGTATGAAACTAACTGTAGAACACAGCTGTCAGAGACCTCTCACTTTACACCTCCATCCAGTCAGTCAGACCTGACTCCATTACACACATGTGCGGGCGCACACACCTCTAGCCCTCAGTAGCCCCGGCAGCAGGAACCAGGACCAGGGCGTTTTCCTTCACTGACAGAACTAATTATGAGCCTAAAAGTCCTCAGTGACTCAGAGCTAACTCAAAACATCCTTCAATTAGCCAGCAAGTAAGAGTAATCTATCAAAACATTCTCCCTCCCTCTGCAAATAATAATAACGGGCAATCAACTTCAGCATGAACGCAGCAGACACTTTATCATAACAGAAATAGAGTTGGCTGGAGCAGCTGCCTGTAATAATGGATAATGCCTTTCAATACAAGCAGCCCTTTGTAGCTGGGTTGATATACTGTTGAAATAACCATAGGGTGACTTGCCATATTCTATACTTAGGCCTGGGGAAACATGTCCCTGCATGCTCAACACAGGATGCTCAGCAACACAATCATCACTCGTCTACAGCAGACAGACAGCACTAGCCGAGCACTGAAAAGTCAAGGCTGTTGGAAAAGCCTTGCACTGCCTGGAACTTATCCCATGAACATTAACATCTAGCTTTATCAGATAGGTGTGTGTGTGTGTGTGTGTGTGTGTGTGTGTGTGTGTGTGTGTGTGTGTGTGTGTGTGTGTGTGTGTGTGTGTGTGTGTGTCATGGTTCTTTCTGGATCACTGCTCAGACAGAGAGGAAGAAGGGAACCTGTTGACTGCTCTTATCGCGGGCCCCACCGGCCTTCACCCTGCTGATCTGAGGGCCGATGGGGAGCCTCTCCACTGCACCTGATGCTAATCAGTCTGCCTCCAACCTCCAACTCCAGGTCACGCACACACACACTGAGACACACACACCCACCGAGACACATACATACACAGACACACACACACACACACAAACTGAGACACACACACCCACCGAGACACATACACACACACACACTGAGACACACACACCCACCCACCGAGACACACACACCTCAAATGGGCCCAGCAGAACACAGCAGGCAGATAAGATGTCAGGGGCAGATATGGCTTCATAGGATGATAGTAATCAGGGTCTGATAAAGTGGGCTGCAGGGATGCAGAGGAGCACAACACCGCCTCAAGGAGAGAGAACGAAGTAGACCCAAATCTTTTCCAGATGAGTTTAAGCGGACGCAGTCCTCATAACTCCCCGCCTCCATCGCCGAATACATTCACGTCACGTACAGTAAGCCTACTGAGCCCCCTGGGGACAACATGTCTAGATGTGGCATCAAATAACTACATATCCATTCAACATGTTAAAGGATCCTTCAGATTATAGGGTGTCAGTCTGCACGATTCAAATGAACCATACGTCTAGAATATGTGTGCTCAGCATAGAAACACTGTCAGGACACCCAGGAGGAGATGTGTTTGAAGAGATAGCTGTGTCAGTGCTTGTTTTGACATCTGACTCTGGTGATGGTTGGCTTCCATCACTGCTTGGTTATTACCAGGCTGATGACTAGAGGAATGTTGTTCTCGGCTACTACCCTTACCCTATTCCAAGAGAACCTGTTTGGAATGGAAGACCCCAAAAAATTGTTAAAGACTCCAGTCACCCAAGTCATAGACTGTTCTCTCGGCAAACGGTACCGGAGCGTCAAGTCTAGGTCCAAAAGGCTCCTTAACTTCTTATGGATGGTGGCAGTATTGAGTCGCTTGGATGACTGACGTGCCCAGAGTAAACTGCCTCCTACTCACTCCCAGAAACTAAGATATGCATATTATTAGTAGATTTGGATAGAAAACACTCTGAAATTTCTAAAACTGTTTGAATGATGTCTGTGAGTATAACAGAACTCATATGGCAGGCAAAAACCTGACAAAAAATCCAACCAGGAAGTGATTTGTAGTTCTTCTATCTAATCCCTGTTCAAACTACAGTGTCTGTGGGGTAATTTTGCACTTCCTAAGGCTTCCATTGGCTGTCAACAGCCTTTAGGAACTTGTTTCATGCGTCTACTGTTACTGGGCAGAGAATAGGAGCTCAGTCTATCAGTGGATTGCCTGGGACCAGTGAGTTGTTTACTGCGCGGGCACGTTTGGCGCGCCGCTCCTTCTTTTTCTTCTGTAATGAATACGCTATTGTCCGGTTGGAATATTATCGACGTTATATGTTAAAAAGACCCTAAGGATTGATTGTAAACATCGTTTGACATGTTTCTATGAATGGTAATTGAACTATTTTACTTTTTGTCTCTTGTTTTACGCTCACGCGTTATGCCTTTGGATAGTGATCTGTACGCACGAACAAAACGGAGGTATTTGGACATAAATATGGAGTATTTCGAACAAAAATAACATTTCTTGTGGAAGTAGCAGTCTTGGTAGTGCATTCCGACCAAGATCAGCAAAGGTAAGGGAAGATTTATAATACTAATTCTGAGTTTAGTTGACTCCAGAACTTTGCTGGTATCTGTATAGCTTGCTTTGATGGTTGAGCTCTGTACTCAGAATATTGACAAATGTGCTTTCGCCGAAAAGCTATTTTAAAATCTGACACAGTGGTTGCATTAACTTGTTATGGATAGGGGGCAGTATTTTCACGGCCGGATAAAAAACGTACCCGATTTAATCTGATTATTACTCCTGCCCAGAAACTAGAATATGCATATAATTATTAGCTTTCTAAAACTGTTTGAATGGTGTCTGTGAGTATAACAGAACTCATTTGGCAGGCCAAAACCTGAGAAGATTCCTTACAGGAAGTGCCCTCTCTGACCATTTCTTGGCCTTCTACACTCTCTTTATTGAAAACTGAGGATCTCTGCTGTAACGTGACACTTCCTACGGCTCCCATAGGCTCTCAGAAGGCGGCAGAACGGGGAATGATGACTTTGCAGGCCATGGCTGAAAAACAGTAGCTCATTTGGATAGTGGTCGATCTGAGAACAATGAGACTGGGGGCGCGTGCACGAGCCGACACCATGTTTTTATTTTTTCGTCTTTGAACGAAAACAGGGTTTCCCGGTCGGTATATTATCGCTTTTTTATGAGAAAAATCGCACAAAAATTGATTTTAAACAGCGGTTGACATGCTTCGAAGTACGGTAATGGAATATTTTGAATTTTTTTGTCACGAAATGCGCCGGGCGCGTCACCCTTCGGATAGTGTCTTGAACGCACAACAAAACGCCGCTATTTGGATATAACTATGGATTATTTTGAACCAAATAATATCTCTATTTAGTAAATAAACTCTATTTTCTTATAACTGCATTGTTGGTTAAGGGCTTGTAAGTAAGCATTTTACAGTAAGGTACACCTGTTGTATTTGGCTCATGTGACAAATAACATTTGATTTGAATGGAATTGTCTCCTTGTTAGAATGAGTTCTCTAACTTGTTGGGGATAGGGGGCAGTATTTTCACGGCCGGATAAAACATTTACCCGATTTAAACTGGTTACTACTCTTACCCAGAAACGAGAATATGCATATAGATTTGGATAGAAAACACTGAAGTTTCTAAAACTGTTTGAATGGTGTCTGTGAGTATAACAGAACTCATATGGCAGTCAAAACCCTGAGACAAATCCTAACAGGAAGTGGAAATCTGATTTGTGGAATCACTTTCAACCCTTTGCCTATGAAACACACTGTGAGTTAGGATTCATTTAGCACTTCCTAAGGCTTCCACTAGAAGTCAACAGTCTTTACAAAGTGGTTTGAGTCTTCTCCGGTAAAAACTGACCGAACGAGAGGCCTGGAAAGTTTGTCATAGAGGGAGAGCCATTACTACTATGATGCGTGTGCCCGTGGGTACTCTCTCGTTCCGAAACGTTTAGTAAGACAATGCAATCTTCCGCCTTGAATATTATTGAAGTTCTGATTGAAAAAGGCCCTAAAGATTTATGTTATACAACGTTTGACATGTTTGAACGAACGTAAATACATTTTTTTTGCACATTCGTGAGGACAAGTCCCGCGCGCTTCAGTACATTATGAGTAGCCTTCGGAACGGGCTAACAAGAAGGAGCTATTGGGATATAAATTATTAACTTTTTCAAACAAAACTACATTTGTTGTGGACCTGGGATTCCTGGAAGTGCCTTCTGATGAAGATAATCAAAGGTAAGTGAATATTTACAATAGTATATTTGATTTTAGATGAGTCCAAGATGGCGCTAACCTTTATCGCCTAGCCTATTTTTCTGAGCATTGCACCTCGTTTATTGCAAAGTGTGATTTCCCAGTAAAGTTATTTTTAAATCTGGCAATGCGGTTGCATTCACAAGATGTTAATCTATAATTCTTTGAATGACAATTTTATATTTTACCAATGTTTTCGAATAGTAATTTTGTAAATTGTAGCACTGATTCACCGGAAGCATTTGAGGGAAAATATTTTCTGAACGTCACGCGCCGATGTAAAATGCTTTTTTTTATATATAAATATGAACTTTATCGAACAAAAAATGCATGTATTGTGTAACATGATGTCCTAGGAGTGTCATCTGATGAAGATTGTCAAAGGTTAGTGCTGCATTTAGCTGTGTTTTGGGTATTTGTGATGCATGCTAGTTGCTTTGAAAATGGCAGTGTGATTATTTTTGGCAGAGTACTCTCCTAACATAATCTAATGTTTTGCTTTTGCTGTAAAGCCTTTTTGAAATCGGACAACGTGGTTCGATTCAGGAGAGGTGTATCTATAAAATGGTGTAAAATAGTCATATGTTTGAGAAATTGAAGTTATAGCATTTATGAGGTATTTGTATTTCGCGCGATTCCACTGGCTGTTGACTAGGGTGGGACGCAAATGTCCCACGTTTCCCAGACAGGCTAATAACTCTGTTACTAGAGAGAGAGAGTTAGAGAGAGAGAGAGTAATGGTGGAATTGTGTTCATGTACAGTACAGTATGTAGCTTGACCTGTCTCTTGCCCTTTGGATTGTCTCTGCGATCGACTGTTAGTGCCTCAGGAGCTGTCCTTTAGAAGCTGTGACTGGGGGGCTGTACTGCCAGTCACCTTCCAGGCAGAGCTCCGAGCAGCTATCGAAGAATTCCACCTGATAAAACAATCATCTGCTCAGCCTCACGCTGATCCGCGACCAAGAGCGTCTCGTTTGATGTTTGCCTTTGGTAAGTTGATTAGACAAAGATGGCATGTGTGAGAGAGAGAGATACTGCTGGCCGGGCCCTCTCCCTGACTTTGTTTATTTTCAGCCCTATCAGCCAATCATATGGCCAGACCCAGACATAGACTTGCATCCCAAATGGCACCCTATTCCCTATACAGTGCACTACTTTTGAAAGGGCCTGGACAAAATTTGTGACCTAAATAGGGAAAAGGGTGCCATTTGGGACACAGCCCTACACTAGGGCAAGGAGCTTCGCTCAGACCTCTACTGTTTATCTCTCTGCTGCTACGACAGAATGACGTTTGTTTTTCAGAAAGTATCTGTGCTTATTTTTGTGTAACAGATGCCAGCGACATGGGAAACAACACCTCGAGGAAATGCCAGCATGATATTTCCCACGATGCCCCTCACTGCGTTAGCAGTGGATGTGTTGGTGGCAGAGTTGGCGATAGAGGTGTGAAAGCCACATTGACACTTTGATATTTCCTCTAAAACGTAAATTAATAGTGTGTATTAGCTTTGTTTATTAGAGACGGGATTCTATTTGAGCCAGGCATCTATTTCCTCAATGCACCAAAAAAATACCACACTGTTTATTGTAACCAGTATGACCAAATCCATTGCAGTCAAATCAGAAGTGCAATAGCTGCCTATCATACATCACCGATTTCGCAAGATCTCACGCAAGATTTAAAAATGTTCCACGTCTCCCAGTTGAAATTGATGCCTAAACCTAAACATCAAATGTTTTATGCTTAAATGCATTTGTTTTTCTGTTTTAACAAACTTAACCTTACCATGTGATCTTGGTATCACTGAAGTTCGTAAAACAATTTATTTAGACCCGCCGTTTATTCGAAACAGGTGTTTATTATTTGCTGAAATGTGTGCCAATGCCCGGTTATTAAAAGGGATGGGCGGCTATTTGAGACTGTTGAATTAAAATTTTACGGTAGTTCTCGAAAGAACACATGGAGAAAGGTTAAAACCTGACACCAAAACCTGTTCACAAAGGCTCGTGGCAACAGTAGAAATGTAGACTTCCAATGAGAGCTAAAGAGAAACTACTTTTACACCTATGGGTCAAACCCCATCCGGAAAAAGGTAAGGAGCAACACAATCCTAGGGGTTTAAGACCTGGCTGAAATATGAGCACATGGCAAGTCTGGTAATACAGTTTACTGTTCCCCTCTTTTCCTCCCTATTCTCTTGCTCTCTATGACTCTGGGATACTTATTAACATTAGAAGTGGTGCATCTAATCTTGTGCAAATGTGCCACAAAATAATGATGTCCCTTATCTGAGACCAGTATTCCCCTCCCGCGCTGCTGTGCACACAGCCGCAACCTGGTACTTACAGGTCTTATCAGGGATCTGCTGGTGGAGAATGAGCGCTTTGTTCCCCCTATTCTGGGCTAGTGCCTTTCCAGTCCCCTGGCTTGTCTCTGCTACCTCACTGAGACATACCCTCAAACACGCGGGAGGGAGGGAGGGCTTTGATCTGATACTTTGATCCCGGTTGGTCAACATAGACTGATGACATCATAGCTGTTTAGTACATAAAAGCTATAGTGGCCGTTAACCTGGAACTAAAGGATTACAGATTACAGCCCACTGAGCCAGAGTCAAAAGAAAACACTGCCATTTGATGGAGAGAGAAAAACAGATTGTCACATATTACAGCCAGTTCTTTGTTGAAGGTGGTGATGATTGAAAAAGCAGGCTTAGTGGTGATTGAAGAAGCAGGCTAGGATGTGAGCTCTGTGAGCTGATTGGGTGCTTTCTTTACAAAATATACCGACGTTCTCTTGAGTGATGGGGCAAAGTTTTATAGCTCAGTCCATCCGATCTGAAGGAAGCTCAAGCCAGGCGCATCAGTCAGTCCTTCTGAAGTCTCAAATACATCTCTCTCTCTCTCTCTCTCTCTCTCTCTCTCTCTCTCTCTCTCTCTCTCTCTCTCTCTCTCTCTCTCTCTCTCTCTCTCTCTCTCTCTAGACATACAGTTAGTACTGTAGCTTCTTTGATCTAAAATTTCTAAAGCAGGAGATGTGTGCCTTGATGTCTTTGGTTACAGAGAGAAGTCCTGCTACGATTCTATTCATCAATAAGTCAATGAAGAAAGGTGAATATTTCAGCTCAGCACTGTCCAGACAGAAGGACAACAGCAATCCTAATTCACAAAAGTTTCACAAAATGCGTGATATATTTCAGTACTTGGTTTCGTTGTAGGAACAGTAAGTGTCAATCGATTAGTTTTCCTCCAAGCCATAGTGCAGTAATTGACCAGAGTTGGTGTTGTGTTCCATCAGAAATGTTTTGTTATTGTTTGAACAGTGAGACAGAAGTAAAAATGTGAGCTTATCACTGTCAGAGTCCTACCCGCATGCAGTCACCACCGAGGTGTTCTGTTTCACTTAATTTGCCAATTTATCTGTGCAGTATTGGACAGCAGCCAGGAGGCAATGCATTGTGAAGCAGGCAAGTGCAGCTGTGCATTTCTCTCTGTTATTGGAAGGATAAGGGCCCAGACCCCCTGACTGTATCCCAAATGGCACTCATTCCCTACATAGTACACTACTTTTGACCAAAGCCCAAGTAGTGCACCATACAGGAAGTAGGGTGCTATTTGGGATGCAAGCTCTGACTGGTTTATGCCCATACAGAATGGGTTCACTGGGAGCATGGCAGGAAACTATTAATTTCTCTCACTTCTAGAGTGAAAACGTGGAGGAACTCAAAAAACATTTGAGGGTTTCACACGTAGATGTGGAGAAGATATAGAGTAGGCCTGACAGAATGCAGCTGGTGTGTGTGTGTGTGTGTGTGTGTGTGGGGGGGGGTGCGTATACAGTGCCTTCGGAAAGTATTCAGACCCCTTGACTTTTTCCACATTTTGTTACATTACAGCCTTATTCTAAAATTGATTAAATAGTTTTTCCCCTCAATAATCTACAAACAATACCCCATAATGAAAAAGCAAAAACAGGTTTTTAGAATATATATATTTTTTTTAAGTTTAAAAACCCCCGTAAATATGACATTTACATAAGTATTCAGACCCTACTCAGTACTTTGTTGAAGCAGCTTTGGCAGCGATTACAGCGTCGAGTCTTCTTGGGTATGATGCTACAAGCTTGGCACACCTGTATTTGGGGAGTTTCTCCCATTCTTTTCTGCAGATCCTCTCAAGCTCTGTCAGGTTGGATGGGGAGTGTCGCTGCACAGGTCTGAATACTTTCCGAAATTACTGTATGTGTGTGTGTACGTCCTGTTCCTCTTCCTGCTTTTTGTCCCGTTTCCTCTAAGCCCCTCCTTGTAACCATAGGAACCAGATGCACGTCTCTGCATGGATATCAGGATGGAGATATCATGGAGCACATCCTGGTAACTAGAGAGATTCATGCAACTAAACCTATTTACATTAATACCTTGAACCTATACCCAATGTCCAATTAGAAGAAGCATTTTCGAGGAACACTATTTACAAATAGGCTTGACTGTATGGAAGATCATGGGTTTATACGGATCTTATGGTCCATCAATACCCCTGTGTAGACAGTGGACCTTGGAGGTCTGTACATACAAGGTGTTACTACTGGGTGGAAGTTGGGTTGAGAAGGAGCTCTGTACTTGGACATATTTGTGTACTTGACTGACCCTGGCTGCTGTACAGTCAGTTCAAAACAAAAAAACGACATGTTCTACATCGGCCCCTGAGCCCAAACAGCCCAGTCAGAGAAGAGTGTCTCAGCCGGAGCAGGCCACAAGACCCCTGCTTGTGCTGCAGGCCAGGCCAATCCACTCTCTAAACATAAAAAAAACACACACACACACACACACACACACACACACACACACACACACACACACACACACACACACACACAGTCCGTTCTGCGGCCAAGACGCCACTTCCTCTTCCATCACGAGAGGCAGAGAAGAATCCCGGAAAAACAACTCTCTATAATCACTGCCTGCCCTGACTGACCAGCCACCTCTGTGCTGACACTGACAACAACAAGCATCCGAAATACACTCCCAAGCAAACAGAGGAAAAGCCTCATTACGTAGAGTGGAGGGTGATGAATGTGCATATCTCCTGAAAGGACTAAATGAAATGTATTTGAGTGTCGGTATCAGCAAACTTTCCCTCGTGTTCGTCTCAATACAGAGGCCAGCAAGCCATCTTTACTCTAGGAGACAGTACATTTACGTTACATTTACGTCATTTAGCAGACGCTCTTATCCAGAGCGACTTACAGTAGTGAATGCATACATTTCAATTCATTTCATCCCTTTTTATTTTTTTCCTCGTACTGCCCCCCCGTGGGAATCGAACCCACAACCCTGGCGTTGCAAACACCATGCTCTACCAACTGAGCCACAGGGAGGCCAGTAGATGCATGATTGCAATTTGATGTTGGTAACAGAAGCGGAGACAGACTAGGCAGAATTAGTCAACCAGTTGTCCAGTGAAATGTTTATGTGTCCGAGTATCTCCTCCATCTGCCACTGAAGGTCATGATCATGGGCAGCTTGTGTACATGTGATGCACAGCTTGTGTACGTGTCATGGGCAGCCTGTGAAACCAAACCCTGGTCCCTGCCTGGGCGTAATGCCGAATTCACGCGCTAGTCGGAACTAGGAAACTCGAAAATGCTTGACTTGCTAATTGGTTGTAGTTATACACGTGCAACGAATCACCAAGTCGGAAATTTCACCGTTCCCTAGTTCTGACTAGCATGTGAACGTGGCATAAAACACAGTGGATTATGACTGAAGGACAAGCGAGGACGGAAGGCGAGACAGAGACAGAATCTGCATCCCAAATGGCACCCTAACCCCCAGTAATAGTGCACTACTTTTGAGCAGGGTCCGTAGGGCTGCCATTTGGGACACAAACAGACTACTGAAGGTCCAGATGGACACATCTGCGCCCCCGTCTTAGGTAGGAAGGCCAGCCGTTATAATGTCAAGGAAAAGGATTGTTGTCTATGAGCCAAACGGCAGGCTGCCAGGTGTCCTTAGTTCGTTACAAAGCTTATCTCCACAGAAATACCCCCCCAACGGTCACAGGCAGAACCGGTGCAGGGCCAGCTTATCTCTATCTCTCTGCCTGAGACGTAGTGGCCTTCTGCAGCCAAGGACAGGGTCAGGAGGGGTGGATGGAGGGTGGGGATAGAGGAGTTGACCAGGGACAACAGGATTTATGCCTAGGCTCTTCCACAATCCACCACCCTAGAATTCTAGAGCAATTCAGCACGTTCTGTTCTATCCCGGTAAGTAACCCAGCAATTCTTTAACAGCAGAACGGAGTGTGCGAATCATCATCATCCATACATGAGTTGTTGAGCAAAGAATTGGGACACATCTTGGAACTGACCCAAAACAAACTGCTTAGGGGGGTTATTAATGCAATATTAGCCCACATAAAAAAAGACCACAGTTTACTATTGAATACTACAGTACCTACTATAGAACTGTAGAATACTATATACTGTAGAATACTATACACTGTATTATCCCTTGATAATTTGTAGTACTTAGTACAGAATTGTGTTGTATGTTGTAGAATACTATAGTAGATACTACAGTATTATCCACAAAAAAAACACTATAGTAAATACTACAGAAATGTCCGCAAAAACACATTTTTTTTTACTTCAGCATTACATTTGCGTATACCTTGCCCTTTCCCCTACCCCATATCCCAATTTTTGCCACCCGTAAGTGAGAAATGTACATGCCAAGTATAGACCACATATTGTGAATATACAACACAAGTAAAAAGTTCTGTCTTTTTTGGTTACTACATGATTTCATAGTTTTGATGTCTTTATTATTCACAAAAATAGTAAAAATAAAGAAAAACCCTGGAATGAGTAGGTGTGTCCAAACTTTTGACTGGTACTGTATATAGAACCAGCCCAGAACCATCCAACATCATCACACCTTCACAAGGAGCGAGCGGACCACAGGAGAGTGCCATCGCTGACCCCTGGGTCTAGGGCTTCCTTACGTGTCTGCTTGCTCTTCGGGTTATTTTTCCTCCCCTCTACAGATCCTGACCCAGCACCAGTCCCAGTTCCTGTTTTTCTCTCAGACCCACAGTCCTAGAACCAGCACCAACCCCTGGTTTTCCAGCCCTGGTACCAGCACAATTTCCAACCCTGCCCCAACACCAGCACCAACCCTGGACACAGCACCGACCAATCACAACTGCCTCCTTCATCCCTCCCCAAACACAACAACACTAACACAAGGTAAAACACTCCACCAGACCAACCACAACTGCCTCCTTCATCCCTCCCCAAACACAACAACACTAACACAAGGTAAAACACTCCACCAAACCAACCACAACTGCCTCCTTCATCCCTCCCCAAACACAACAACACAAGGTAAAACACTCCACCAAACCAACCACAACTGCCTCCTTCATCCCTCCCCAAACACAACAACACAAGGTAAAACACTCCACCAAACCAACCACAACTGCCTCCTTCATCCCTCCCCAAACACAACAACACTAACACAAGGTAAAACACTCCACCAGACCAACCACAACTGCCTCCTTCATCCCTCCCCAAACACAACAACACTAACACAAGGTAAAACACTCCACCAGACCAATCACAACTGCCTCCTTCATCTCTCCCCAAACACAACAACACTAACACAAGGTAAAACACTCCACCAAACCAATCACAACTGCCTCCTTCATCCCTCCCCAAACACAACAACACTAACACAAGGTAAAACACTCCACCAGACCAACCACAACTGCCTCCTTCATCTCTCCCCAAACACAACAACACTAACACAAGGTAAAACACTCCACCAGACCAATCACAACTGCCTCCTTCATCCCTCCCCAAACACAACAACACAAGGTAAAACACTCCACCAGACCAACCACAACTGCCTCCTCCATACCTCCCCAAACACAACAACACTAACACAAGGTAAAACACTCCACCAGACCAACCACAACTGCCTCCTTCATCCCTCCCCAAACACAACAACACAAGGTAAAACACTCCACCAGACCAACCACAACTGCCTCCTTCATCCCTCCCCAAACACAACAACACAAGGTAAAACACTCCACCAAACCAACCACAACTGCCTCCTTCATCCCTCCCCAAACACAACAACACTAACACAAGGTAAAACACTCCACCAAACCAACCACAACTGCCTCCTTCATCCCTCCCCAAACACAACAACACTAACACAAGGTAAAACACTCCACCAGACCAACCACAACTGCCTCCTTCATCCCTCCCCAAACACAACAACACAAGGTAAAACACTCCACCAGACCAACCACAACTGCCTCCTTCATCCCTCCCCAAACACAACAACACTAACACAAGGTAAAACACTCCACCAGACCAACCACAACTGCCTCCTTCATCCCTCCCCAAACACAACAACACAAGGTAAAACACTCCACCAAACCAACCACAACTGCCTCCTTCATCCCTCCCCAAACACAACAACACTAACACAAGGTAAAACACTCCACCAGACCAACCACAACTGCCTCCTTCATCCCTCCCCAAACACAACAACACTAACACAAGGTAAAACACTCCACCAGACCAACCACAACTGCCTCCTTCATCCCTCCCCAAACACAACAACACTAACACAAGGTAAAACACTCCACCAGACCAACCACAACTGCCTCCTTCATCCCTCCCCAAACACAACAACACTAACACAAGGTAAAACACTCCACCAGACCAACCACAACTGCCTCCTTCATCCCTCCCCAAACACAACAACACTAACACAAGGTAAAACACTCCACCAGACCAACCACAACTGCCTCCTTCATCCCTCCCCAAACACAACAACACTAACACAAGGTAAAACACTCCACCAAACCAACCATGACTGACTGACAAATTGACGGACTGATAAATCTTTCATGTTATTTGAAAGAATGCATTTGTTTTTTGGTAATTGTTTGTTTTACTTTTGATTTGATTAACTTAAGTTGGATTGGTTATTTATTGTTTGAATTGTTTATTATTTTGAAGTTCAACTAAATTTGATTTAATTTGAAAATGTAATGAATTTGAGTATTTTTTCAGTAGACCCCCCCCTCCCCCAACATTTCTATGTCAAAGATAATAAATCAAAAACACTTCAGTAAATACTACAGTATACTACAGTCTGCAAAAACACTACATTAATTACTATAGTATTCCTACCATAGTATACACTATAGCATTTTTTTTCATGTGGGTCTCAACGATGTGAAATGAAACTCATGAAATGAAATACATTCTTTGCAACGATGACAAGGACAAGCATTTCCCATGACATTTGAACATGTCCCTTTTCTCTCCCTCAGTGGAAGACATCACTTATATAAAGTACCATCTATTAGTCTGATGTACAGTCCAGCTAATGCAGTCGGAAGATGAACAAATGACACAAAGTCACAAAAACATTAACACTGGCCAAAATGACAAAGAAAATTACATTAGATATATTACGTCTGAGAATTTCACTAGCAAAACAAGCCCACTCTCAAATGTTGACATAAGGAATGTGTGTGCTTGGACTATGGGTTTTGTGGGCTCTGTACCTCCCAAGCAGAATTAGTTGACAGTAAATATGTCATTATTTGGGTGGTGACACCAAGCAGGAGAGGTCTCTAAAGAGAAAATAATTGCAGGACAGCTAAACTCTCATGGGGTATCCTCATTGCTCAGCGTCAAGAGCACCACCTCAACACTGCAGAGTGAGAAAGAGAGGCCTTGGAGTCCCAAACTGAACCCTTTTCCCTACACAGTGCACTACTTTTGACAAGAGCCCAGCTCTGTTCAAAAGCAGTGCACTACTGTATATAGGGAGTTCGGTGCAATTTGGGACACATCCTTGGTTTCCCCATTATGTCTCTGGTTGTGTATCAGTCTCCAGACCAGAAAGATCCCAGATGTAGAAACTGTAGTGAACGTCAAAGGGCCCTCTCTGGCCTTTGTCCCACTTTTCCCCAATCTCTACCTCAAATCAAAGAGGCCCAATAATTGGCCAGGAGATATCAAAGACCAACAAATACCTGAGAGGTTGGAATGCGCTGGTAAGCGGTGAGTGGAACAATCTTATCTGCCAGCCACTATAGACACAACCTCATGCAGATTGGGGGGTTGTAGGAATATCTCTGCCACACTTCATAATCTGTCCTGACACAAGTATATGTTGCTGCTCTTGTTCAAAAGCAGCAGGAGTTCTCTGTTCTTGGCAAAGTTGTTCTTCTACAGAACAATGGTACAATCTAAAAAATGCTGGGTGGTTTGGTTGACCCAACTGCTTGGTTGCAGGCATTGGGTCACTTACTTGAGTTGTTTTCTTTAAAAACTGCTCGATTATTGCTCCCAGGTGCTGGGTTATTGATGCTGGGTTATTGCACTCAGAAGACTAGAGACAGGGCTTAGTAGGGGCGTGGCTTTCAGATAGTTATTTTGGCCACCCGTGAAAGTACATGTCATTCTGTTTCATCTGTTCTGTTGTATAGTTAGCACATGTTAAGGTTGAACACTGACACTTTTTTTTGCCTTAATGAGGCTTACACAAGTGCATGAATTTCTTACGAGCCCATGCACATCCCAATGTTGGTTTATGTAAATCATGCATATGCCAAAATTGTATCTCAATGTTGGGCTATGTAATAATAATGTTATGAATTTTATATTAGAATATGTAACAAGGAAAAAAACATAGGAAACTTGAAACTTGCAGTGTACAAACTTAACATGATGAGAAGGGATTACATTTACTCTTACGGGTGGCCCAAAATAATTATCTGAAAGCCACGGATTTGGAGTAATGACAGGTATGGCATCATGCAGACTTCACTTTGCAGCATACATTCCTTTTCAGTGTAACAATTACTTCAATGTGTTCCATAACATTGTGTTTATACTACGGTATTCTATTGTTGAACATCGCTCTTGATCCTTATTGGGAAATGTGTTGATACGTTTCAATGGAAACTTTTAATTATTTGACCTCAAGCTTGTTCTTTACAGTCTGTTTTCACCATAAAGGCAGTACGACTTGATGAAGCTAATTAATCACAAAATCGAAATGCTATTCTATCACAAGGTTTCATTCCAAAAGGTTTAGCAACTTCAGTTACATAAACATTACTGTAGTAGTCATTCAATCACTAGTAGCGCCCATTTAAACAGTACTCAGTAGAAGCAGATGGCTTTAGTACAATATCGTAATGGCCATTCCCACTTGGGACAATAACGTAAAGAGTGTAATAACAGACCTTAACACATCTCAAATATGACTTCCTATCACATCTCCTATCTATACTACTTACTTCTAGTCCTATCTATACTACTTACTTACAGTACTTAGGCTCATCGCTCCTTTGGGAGAATAGGTCACAGTGCAAGTCCTATCTATGCAATACAGTATTAACACTAACGTGTTATGATAGAATCACAAGAGTGGTGTCTTTATTTACATGCTGACTCAACATAACACACCCAGCTCCTGTTCTTGTCTATGCATCTGGCCTTGGCAACATTTAGGTCTGCCTAACTCAGCAGTAAAATCCCCGGGGCAGGCTGCTTTTCACACTACCATGACTGAAGGAGTGGGGACACTTAAATATCCTGACACAGCACAAGCACATCCTTCAGTCCGCAGGCTACAGAGAGATAGACTTACAGTAGAGCAAATGTTCATGAAAACAGAGGGGAGCCTTGTCAATCAATAGCCTGATATAAGCCCTGAAAGAGGGAAGAGTAGATGGGTTCATGCTTATAGGCACAGAGGTACGCACACTACAAGGATCAGGAGAGCTAAGGAGTGTCTTGTTCAACTGTTAATAAACATGTATACTCATTTACATTTTAGTCATTTAGCAGACGCTCTCATCCAGAGCGACTTACAGTAGTGAATGCATACATTTCATAAATGTTTTTCTCCGTACTGGTCCCCCGTGGGAATCAAACCCACAACCCTGGCGTTGCAAACACCATGCTCTACCAACTGAGACACCGTGCTCTCCAAGTATTTACCGCCTAGCCCTTCTTGAAAATGCGTGGATATCATTTTGGATCCTCATTTTAAGAGCCATAAAAGAATGGTCCCGTGTGGCTCAGTTGGTAGAGCATGGTGTTTGCAACGCCAGGGTTGTGGGTTCGATTCCCACGGGGGACCAGTACGGAGAAAAACAATGTATGAAATGTATGCATTCACTACTGTAAGTCGCTCTGGATAAGAGCGTCTGCTAAATGACTAAAATGTAAATGTGATGACAGGCTTCTTTTCTGTCTCGCAACAGTGTGAGGAGGTGCAGAGGCTAAGTAAGGGGTTTGTTGAAACATAGCCATCGAGATAGCTGGGGGAGATAACATTTTCTCTGATTTAGTTTTATTGACGTTGCCGAGCCCTTCAACAACAACGCCTGTGTCCCAAATGGCACCATATTCCCGATATAGTGCACAAAAAAAGTAGTGCACTTTGTCGGGGAATAGGGTGTCATTTGGGACGCAGCCCTCCAACAACAATCTGATCTCCCAGAGATGTTTACAATCTTCTGCTGCGTTGCTTTGGCCAACAAGCCTTTCTTCGGCTTCCTGTCGGCACCAGGGGGGAAGGAACGGACGCCATTTGCTGGGCCCCTGATTACAATGGGGGCAGAATAGGGCAGTGGATAGATGTACCAGATAGAGTGTTCTCTACTGTATCTGACAGCACCATGGAAGGAGCAGCTCACAGGGATAAGAGGCCTGGCTGTAGTGTGGTGAGAGACAGAAGAGCCATCCATCTTTACGCTGATAACCAATGCCTGGGAAGTGTTCAATAGGCACAAAAAAAGAAGAACACAATGTGAAACAGGGAGGTACTACCTGTCCAATAAAAAACACTTGTTTACGGTGTTGAAACATTTGCCTTATTGAACATGACCCACCCAGCTCTCTGATGTATCAATAACCAGAAAGGTAATGTAGGGCTCTCTCTAGTGTCTGACATCACTCTGGGTCAAGTATTCAAACTCCTATTGCCAGTGACATACAAACACAGTATAAAATCTATGTAGCTGATAACAACTACAGTTGAAGTTGGAAGTTTACATACACCTAGGTTGGAGTCATTAAAACTCGTTTTCAACCACTCCACAAATGTATTGTTAACGAACTATAGTTTTGGCAAGTCGTTTAGGACATCTACTTTGTGCATGACAAGTCATTTTTCCAACATTTGTATTTCACTTATAATTCACTGTATCACAATTCCAGTGGGTCAGAAGTTTACATACACTAAGTTGACTGTGCCTTTAAACAGCTTGGAAATTTCCAGAAAGTGATGTCATGGCTTTAGAAGCTTCTGATAGGCTAATTGACATCATTTGAGTCAATTGGAGGTGTACCTGTGGATGTATTTCAAGGCCTACCTTCATACTCAGTGCCTCTGCTTGACATCATGGGAAAATCAAAAGAAAATCAGCCAAGACCTCCACAAGTCTGGTTCATCCTTGGGAGCAATTTCCAAACGCCTGAAGGTACCATGTTCATCTGTACAAACAATAGTAAGTATAAACACCATGGGACCACGCAGCTGTCATACCGCTCAGGAAGGAGAAGCGTTCTGTCTCCTAGAGATGAACGTACTTTGGTGCGAAAAGTGCAAATCAATCCCACAACAACAGCAAAAGATCTTGTGAAGATGCTGGAGGAAATAGGTACAAAAGTATCTATATCTACAGTAAAACGAGTCCTATATCGACATAACCTGAAAGGCCGCTCAGCAAGGAAGAAGCCACTGCTTCAAAACTGGCATAAAAAAGCCAGACTACGATCCGCAACTGCATATGGGGACAAAGATCATACATTTTGGAGAAATGTCCTCTGGTCTGATGAAACAAAAATATAACTGTTTGGCTATAATGACCATCGTTATGTTTGGAGGAAAAAGGGGGAGGTTTGCAAGCCGAAGAACACCATCCCAACCGTGAAGCATGTTGTGGGGGTGTTTGGCTGCAGGAGGGACTTCACAATTCTGACATTTCACATTTTTTAAATAAAGTGGTGATCCTAACTGACCTAAAACAGGGAATTTTTACTAGGATTAAATGTCAGGAATTGTGAAAAACTGAGTTTAAATGTATTTGGCTAAGGTGTATGTAAACTTCTGACTTCAACTGTAACTACTGTGTATTGTAAAATCTCCCCTACATTGAGCAACACAGATTCTTCTGCACACTCCACCCTTGTGCAAGCGAGTTTAAACAAAGACTCTACAAACCCCCACCACCACCTCCATCCAAATCAAATCAAATGTAAAATGTTATTGGTCACATACACATATTTAGCAGATGTTATCGCGGGTGTAGCGAAATGCTTGTTTTCCTAGCTCCAACAGTGCAGTAGTATCTAACAATTCACAACAATACAAACAAATCTAAAAGTAAAAGAATGAAATTAAGAAATATATAAATATTAGGACAAGCAATGTCAGAGTAGCATTGACTAAAATATAGTACAATAGAATACAGTATATACATATGAGAAGTAAAGTAGTATGTAAACATCCTTAGTTAAAGCTGCTGTTATTCTTGGAACGAGTACAATTTGAGAAGCGGAGGGGGTCCACTATCTTTTCTTTTCTATTTCTTCCTTCTCGTGTTAATAACATTTTGTGATCTTCTGACTGAATGTGAGCTGAGCAGCTGCTGAGCAATGATAAAGTAAACAAGAAATGATGCACCTCTCCCCAGAAAGCTCTTGAGTTAGCCTAACTTAACAGACTTCCAGTCATTATAGCATCAATTAACTTGGTACAAAGTTTTTTAAACCTGAATGCCAACCCACACTTATCTACTTTCTTAGGATGGCATACTGCCCATGGAACGATACGGATCGAGAAAAACAAGAGGAGGTGACGTTTATTTTTTAAATGTGCTCATCTGCTGAGGCCACTAAACTCAAAATGACACCAGTGTTTTTGTTGACATCCGTGTTAATGTTATGGTAGAAACAGCATGCTGGGATGCACGTTGGATGTTTAGCTGTCTGACAGAGGTGTGCACTTTGGGTTACAGTTATAACAGTATACACAGATGAGGATATCGTGAGACCACAGTATATGTATATGACTCCCTGGACCAGGTGTGGCTGTTCTGGGTTAGCTCAGCCAGGTGGGTGACTGACCTCTTCAGGTGTGTCCTCTGGTCCGTCATATTATATACAGCATATTGTTATACATTGTATTGTATATAGGTGGTTACATTAAATACAGGTGTCTGACCTCTGTAGTCTTGCGGTCTGGCCCCTGAGGACCGTGGCCCCTCAGGTTGATGATGTGGACCTCTTGAGGTAGTCCTGTTGTGCCGCGGGAGGCACAGCCTGACAGGGCTGTGAAACTCTTTAGCAGGGCCTGCACCGGGTGGCCTACGCCGACTGGCAGCAGCTCACACGGGCTGCGTGACAACAGGCCTGTGGGGCAGAAAAGAAAAAGAAGATGAGTGCTAATTCATTCAATTGTTTATTTGAGAATCCAAGATCACCAGCGTGTAGCTAGAGAATCTGCATTAAAAATGTTGAAGTTCTAAAGGAAAAAAAGCCAATAACAGACACAAGAGGCAAGTTTTCCACACTGCAGCTTCGGTCCAACGAACTGGAGAACACTTTGTTCGGAGGTTGTGGAAATAATTTATAGACTGTTCATAATTAGAGAGTGTATGAATCAGCTACTCTTTTATGAATGATGAAGGCAAATAAAGGAATGTCCACATGCAACCATAATGAGTGGCATAATCATTATCTACATTGGGCGTAGCAAAATAAAAGACTGCCCGCGCACATTGTCCGGGCACAAAGCTCACTACTTCTCAAAGTAGGCCATTCTCTCCAGTCCACAGCCCACTACACAGCAGACTGGCTTCTCAACAAAGAGCAGCACCAATCTTTCTGACCCTCAACAGGCCGCTAACACAGACTGGCCTCGCCTCTGAACAAAGCAGTGTCTAGCTAAGTCTCTACAGGCTGTTACGGTGCCAGATCTATAATCAAGATGACCCAAAAGAGCCCCCCAATTATAATCCCCTTTATGTCACTTTCATTTCTTTCTCTTTTCCCTTAAAATGGTCTAAATCGGGCCTTCTCTTAATGCTCTAATCACTACAGGAGGTGGACAAGACTTCACAGTGTAGTGCTCCTGGCTCTGGACAACCCATAATTAGCCGTTATGACTGGGGGGTCAATTATAGAAGTTGCTGTGGAGAGCTGGCACTGGAGGTGTTCCTGTGAGAGTCTGAAGCGAGAAGCCTGTCAGATTGGTCTACAGTGTGTGTGTGTGCGCGTGCGTATGTGCCCTGCAGCACTGAAAAGACTGGTGACCTTGGAATTGGAGGATAACAAGAATGGATGGACTATAACAGGGATCATGTAATTGACCATAACGAGCACAACTTGTTAACAACACTTCCTCGAAAGTAAAAAAAAAAAAATGTTATGTTGGAGGCGGTGGGATAAATTTCTCTCTCTACGGATCAGAATCTCGCTTTTTGTATTCTTGTTTTCATTTCACTCCACAATGATTTGCCTAATAGGAGGCTCAGGTAACATTGTGAGGTATTATTTCTAAAAACTGAAGGTAGCTAAAGTCAATTCTAATAAATGATAATAAATAGGCTACATCTAAATCTCGGACTGCCATAGATAGGAACTTAGTCTGAGGGCAGTGGTCCAAAAATAGGGCCTTCTGCCCCTTTCCTCTCACCGTGTCCATCCATCCATCAATGGCTGTCATGTGGAGAGGAACAGTAGGACTAACGAGCCCTGTCAGGCATGCAGAGCCAAGTCCCAGCGTGGTGAAACCCCAACCCCACCTTGCAAGCAAAACATTTTAGCGGCCTCCCTCATAACAGCAAAGAGAAGATAGATTTTCTGAGAAGTTAATTTCCTGCAGTTCTACCCATTTTGCCATGGGGCAGAGAGAAAAATTAGCAGTTTTACAGCGAATTTCCTGCAATATTTATTTTTTATTTAACTAGGCAAGTCAGTTAAGAACAAATTCTTATTTACAATGACGGCCTACCCCGGCCAAACCCTAACACGGAAGACGCTAGGCCAAATGTGGACTCCCAATCACGGCCGGTTGTGATACCACCTGGAATCAAACCAGGGTCTGTAGTGACGCCTCCAGCACTGAGATGCAGTGCCTTAGACCGCTGCGCCACTCGGGAGCCCACATTTTTGCCTCCACCCTGTTTGCAGCTTTTAATATGATAATTGATGATCAATGGGCCCCACCCCGATTGGTAATTCGACCATGATTACTACAAATTTAGATAGCTGGCCTCTAGACTCATTTACCAATCTAAATACAAATTGCTGACATGAGCTAATTAAGTGACTGCTGATGCACAACCACATTTCTAAATTGCACCTTGTGTATTCTATTATTCTAACTCTCAACAGATGCCCATCCCTGTCCTATATAGTGCACTACTTTTGACTGATTTTACCTCCTTAAAAACACACACACACATGCACAAAACCTTCGGGCTGTCTGTGTGTGTGTAAGGCGTTGGACAGACCTTTTCCATTAGAGAAACTGTGTCTCAGGGGACTGGTTGTGGCCAGGCTTTCCTCCTGTAGGTCAGTCCCTACACTTTACTCTGCCTGCCAGCCCTACAGACTCGCCTTGCGCCAGCCAGCGCAGGGCCTGCTCACGTTTCAAACACTGCACGATAAACACGCTATGGTTGCCGATGGCAATCAGTGGGGAACATTTGTAAATAATTAAAGAGAAGTTAAAGACAGGGGAGATAACTTTAAAACTCCTCTGTCTCTTACTGTACCTCAACAGTGGGTTGCTAAAGGAAGGTTTCTCTCTGAGTGCAGCTATTGTTTGCAGTACTGTACACACACCACACACACACACACACTGCACATGTGATCCGCACAAAGCCTGAGACATGCGTACCTTCCTCTCTGTCTGTCCCCCACCCCCCACCTCTCCTTACCCCCTTCTCCTCCCCTAGGAGTACACACCGGTCCCTCTCGAACCAAAGTCATCAACCTTCACCCTTTCAGTCTTCATCTCACAGCACTTAAACTCACTTTTTCCCCCCACACCACACCACACCACACAATGGAATAACAACCACCCCATCAGCCAGACAGAAAAAAAATTGTCCTTTTTGGAAGACGGCCAAGAGATTACGGTCCTTGTTGGGCAGTGATGTTGTTTCTTTATTTAACTTCATGGAAAAAAAGGGCTATACTGAGACAATACAGTGTACTGGAAGAAAAGAATCCAGAAGATTTGGACAATAATTGAAGGAAACCAAGCATTTGTTTTATAACCCTAAACACAAATGCAGCTGTGGGTGATAAACAAAGACAGTGTTTCCATCCCATAGAATAATGTTTTGGAGATCCAGGGTATCTTGTTAAAAATCAGATCAGGACTCAATGGTTTTGGCCAAGATGCAATTGAGCAACAATACGAGCATCGTTTCCCCCAAAACTAAGTGTACAACGAAGAGAAAGAGATACACAAACTCAGAAAGCAACTCTGATTATTTGTGTATTACATATTCATCTATGTCCAGCCATATTTACAACATTAAACAATTATGTATTTTGGACATTTACAAGCGGGAACTTAGTTTACTATATATATTTACACACAGGAACTTTAATAGACATGTACTTATACAAAAATCCTCTATTATAGCCATAATATCCTGGTATTATTTATATTTTTCTGTGTAGCTGAAACCAACTGGAGTCTAATCCTGCACATCTGGTATGGTCATCACAATTTGGAGCCTCCACGGAGGGGCGTGGGGGGGGGGACTTGTGGCCTTGCCACAGCTTTGTCTCTTCTGTCACCTTGTCTGATCCCTCTCCCCCTGTCTATACCTCCTTCTCTCTCCCTTTATCACTGTCTGTACCTCTCTCTCTATCACTGTCTGTACCTCTATCTCTCCCTCTATCGCTCCTGTCCAACAGCTGCTAGCCCCTCTGGCTGGCCAGGCCGAACAAACGCCCACAGAGAAGAATGAGAGAAGTGGTTGTTCGCTCCACATGAAAAACAACCCCGAACCAGAGTGCCCACAAGACAATTCACTAAACAGACTACACACGGCAGAGCAGACTCCTCCAAGACCTAAGCCTAGCAGATCCAGTGATATCTGACAGTAAGAAGTGATACTCAATCTGTGATATCAAACGTAACAGCAAAATATTTATCTCAGATTTTGGTTAGGAGAATAAGTTATTAATGCTGGGTGCTGGATTATTGGTGCTGGTTTGTTGAGATATGATCCAGCAGATCAGAAGACTGGAGGCGTAGTTTGGTATGGGCGTGGCATACGGACAGTTATTTTTAAGTCACCCATGAGATAAAATGTCATTACTGTTCATCCGTTCTGCTGCCTAGTTATCACATGTTAAGGTTGAACATTGGCATTTTTGTAGCTTCAATGACGCACGCTTACAAAAAGTGTTTGAGTTCCCAAAAAGCCTACGTAAATCCCATTGCTGGGATACGAGATGGTATTATTATAATATATGAACACATAATCTAAATATTATACAACAATGTGTACAATAAAAAAATTGCAGTATGTAAACTTAACATGATGAACAGGAATGACATTTACTCTCACGGTGCCAATAAGATCTAGCTGAAAGACACGCCCCTAACAAGCCACGCCTCCTGAAAATAACCTAAGGACTACATTAAAAAAGACCCAGCTCCTATGTCAACCCAGCATGAGAGTAAAAAATACCCAACTGATGGTTAAATTAACCCATGTTTGGGTAATCCCAACAACCCAATTTGTTTGGTTATTCACGCAACCCAACTAGCTGGGTCAAAATAACCCAACATGTGTTCTGTCCACTATTTAACCAGCGCTGAGTTACCAAATAACCCAAATTGGGTTGTTTTTAGCCAATCATTTTTTATAGTGTGGTTTCCACAGGACTGTCTCTTCCTGTCTCAGCCTGGGTTCTGACAGAGATGAGACAGAGAGAGGACCCTGAAGGAGTGCAGCATGTGGGATAGAGAGCACATCTGTTTGAGTGAAGACAGCATGGTCTGGTCCTGCCTGGCATGGCCTGGACCCACAGACTCGACATCCTACTATCCTCACCACCCAGACCTAGCCACAACCAGGAGCACCGAGTAGAAAACACAAAAAACTGTCCAAATAAAAGAAAACCATTCTGTGTACCTCAACAGTTTCAGAGCTGATATAACTGACTGATCTAGAACAGTAAACTCCTGTTTCCTTTCAAGGGTTCAGGGTAGCATACCTTCACTAGGAAATAATTATCTGATATCATAAATGAGTAACTAGAGTAAGTAACAGAAAGATGAGGTTCCAGTTACAGAGAGGATGTCGTTAATGGTAGACATACAAGATAAATGGATGCATAAAAGGTGACATGTTTCTGCTGCTACCTCAACTTCCTGACTGAAAAGTCTACGCCTATCTCTTTCACACCCACACGCACCTGTTTATAGAGGGCAAAGGCAAACAGACAACAACTGTTACAGCTATTGGCCTACATATTTACATAGATATTCTACCTCAAGTTAACACATTTAGATGTGAATTTGTTTTACATATGGTATAATCACCATATCTTGTGGAAGGTTCCAGTATGAAGGGTGACTGAAATAACCCATTCCTGAAACCATTTGCGAAATGTAATATGTCACTTGGGTTGTTGTTTGGCGTCATGGGGCAACAGTACTGAAAAGGCATTTGTTATATAACTTACATTACCGTATGAGCCACAGTTTCAATTAAGTCCTGTGAGTGGAGGGAGACGTATAAGCCACCCACACACATGCTTCACGGCCAAAGTCAAAAATATGCCAGAGAAAATGAAAAAGAGCTGATGTGCCTTTGATTCTCTCTCTTTCCCGCTCCAGTAAGTAAGTAAGTGCAGAGTCTCTCTAGCTCTGAATATTCTGACTAGGTTATATAGTATGCGTCCCAAATGGCACCAGGGAATAGGGTGTCATTTGGGATAAAGAATGAATGAATATGCTGACTACGATTTATCGTACTACTGGGAAAAGCATCCAGAGGAGATGACGACTGTTTAGGGTGACTGAATTTAGGCAGGTTAGAAACCAAAAGGCATTCACATCTTCACACATCAAACCAGGAGTTTAGTAAAAGACACGAGCGAGAAAGTGAGAGCGAGAAAGTGAGAGCGAGAAAGTGAGAGTGAGAGTGAGAGTGAGAGAGAGAGAGAGAGAGAGAGAGAGAGAGAGAGAGAGAGAGAGAGAGAGGTCACATATGTGGGAGGCTCTGACACTGACAGATAAAAATGTACTCTGACTCAGATGAGCATAACTCCTTGCAACTCCACTTAACCTTAACCTAGAACTGAGGTTGAGGGGGTTGAGAAGCACAGGCAGCCAGTAACAGGAGTGGTCTAGTTCTCAATCTCTATCAGTCTCTACTCTACCCCTTACAATACATATTACATCTACTCAAGTTCGCTTGTCTGGTTATGCCTATTTTGTGAATTACAGTTAAGCATACACAGATTAAAATCAGGTGGTCCCAGTATATCAGTCTCTACTCAGAAGATATATATGTGAACTGAGATGTATTCTGTAGTGTAGGCTTGTTGAGTGCTTTGTTCAACTAATGTTGAAGACTGGGGAACGTGGATACTTTGGGATCGCTCACAAAAGGTTAAGTACTAGGAGGAGAGTCAGGATGTGAGCGTATAGAAATGCAAAAGGATACTTCAGTCTCAGAGACTGTATAAATACTCTCAAAGCCAACACGCTTAAGACGTATTTAAAGACACGGGATACGCCCCAAAAGGCACCCTATTCCCTACACAGCGCACTGTTTTGACCAGAGTTTCCAAGAAATGCACTCTGTTGCTTCAACATGCTGCTGGTGACATGCCAAGACTTGGGTACAGGATGTGATGTCATACCATGTGCCCGTTAGGAACATATCTGATATTCCCACAAAGCCATTTCCGAAGAGAAACAAACAGAGCCTTCCCCCAGTGCACTATACACAACACACACACACGCACAAACACAGCGTGTGCACACATACACACACGCCCGCACACACACACTCAGAGACAGACATGTGCACATATGGATACACACACACACACCCTCATGTGTCTTGTTCCAGGCATCCCTCAGCAGTAGACTATTGTATATACACTATATACACATAAGTATGTGGACACCTTTCAAATTAGTGGATTTGGCTATTTCAGCCACAGCCGTTGCAGGCAGGTGTATATAACACACAGCCATGTAATCTCCATAGACAAATATTTGCAGTAGAGTGGCCTTACTGAAGAGCTTAGTGACTTTCAAAGTGGCACTGTCATAGGATGCCACCTTTCCAACAAGTCAGTTTGTCAAAATTCTGCCCTGCTAGAGTGGGACCGCCGAGTGCTGAAGCGCGTAAAATCGTCTGTCCTCGGTTGCAACACTCACTACCGAGTTCCAAATGCCTGGAAGCAACGTCACAGAATCTGTGTTTGGCGGATGCCAGGAAAACGCTACCTGCCCCAATGCAGTGACAACTGTAAAGTTTGGTGGAGCAGGGATAATAGTCTGGGACTTTTTTTTAATGGTTCGGGCTAGTCCCCTTAGTTCCAGTGAAGGGAAATCTAAACACTACACAATGACAATCTAGACAAGTCTGTGCTTCCAGCTTTGTGGCAACAGTTTGGGGAAGGCCCTTTCCTGTTTCAGCATGACAATGCCCCCTTTCACAAAGCGAGGTCCATACAGAAATGGCTTGTCGAGATCGGTGTGGAAGAACTTGACAGGTTTGCTCAGGTTCCTGACCTCAACCTCATCGAACACCTTTGGGATGAATTGGAACGCAGACTGCAAGCAAGGCCTAATCAACCAACATCAGTGCTCGACCTCACTAATGTTCTTGTGGCTGAATGGAAGCAAGTCAATGCAGCAATGTTCCAACTTCTAATGGAAAGCCTTCCCAGAAGAGTGGAGGCTGTTTTGGCAAAGGGGGGACCAACTCCATATTAATGCCATGATTTTGGAATGAGATGTTTGACTAGCAGGTGTCCACATACACTACATGACCAAAAGTATCTTCAGAAGGATATGAAGGTCACTGTAAAGAGATACTTATACACGGCTTTAATTCTTACACCGTGTGTTTCACAAAATAAACTCAGCAAAAAAAGAAACATCCCTTTTTCAGGACCCTGTCTTTCAAAGATAATTTGTAAAAATCAAAATAACTTCACAGATCTTCATTGTAAAGGGTTTAAACACTGTTTCCCATGCTTGTTCAATGAACAATAAACAATTAATGAGCATGCACCTGTGGAACGGTCGTTAAGACACTAACAGCTTACAGACGGTAGGCAATTAAGGTCACAGTTATGAAAACTTAGGACACTAAAGAGGCCTTTCTACTGACTCTGAAAAACACCAAAAGAAAGATGCCCAGGGTCCTTGCTCATTTGTGTGAAGGTGCCTTAGGCATGCTGCAAGGAGGCATGAGGACTGCAGATGTGGCCAGGGCAATAAATTGCAATGTCCGTACTGTGAGACACCTAAGACAGCACTACAGGGAGACAGGACGGACAGCGAATGGTCGGATTCGAGTTTATCGTCGAAGGAATGAGCGTTACACCGAGGCCTGTACTCTGGAGCGGGATCGAATTGGAGGTGGAGGGTCCATCATGGTCTGGGGCGGTGTGTCACAGCATCATCGGACTGAGCTTGTTGTCATTGCAGGCAATCTCAACGCTGTGCATTACAGGGAAGACATCCTCCTCCCTCATTTGGTAACCTTCCTGCAGGCTCATCCTGACATCACCCTCCAGCATGACAATGCCACCAGCCATACTGCTCGTTCTGTGCATGATTTCCTGCAAGACAGGAATGTCAGTGTTCTGCCAAGGCCAGCGAAGAGCCCGGATCTCAATCCCATTGAGCACATCTGGGACCTGTTGGATCGGAGGGTGAGGGCTAGGGTCATTCCCCCCAGAAATGTCCGGGAACTTGCAGGTGCCTTGGTGGAAAAGTGGGGTAACATCTTACAGCAAGAACTGGCAAATCTGGTGCAGTCCATGAGGAGGAGATGTACTGCAGTACTTAATGCTGCTGGTGGCCACACCAGATACTGACTGTTACTTTTGATTTTGACCCCCCCCCCCCCCCTTTGTTCAGGGACACATTATTACAATTCTGTTAGTCACATGTCTGTGGAACTTGATTAACTTATGTCTCAGTTGTTGAATCTTGTTATGTTCATACAAATATCTACACGTTAAGTTAGCTGAAAATAAACGCAGTTGACAGTGAGAGGACGTTTCTTTTCTTTTTCTTTGCTGAGTTCAGATGACGCTGCAGAATACATATTTTAACCTGTACACATTCACAAATAAAGACAGACAGGATTTAAAACATTTGTTTAATTATACAAAGACATTGTAAGGCGGGATTGATTACATGAAAATACACGTAATAGACAGGGTGGGGCCACTATGTCAGGGTGTGGCCATTAAACCTGTGGTATCTCAGTTCCCATATGGACCAAGGGATTATCTCTATCCTGCAATCTCATTGGTCCTCGTCTCCTAGCAGAAATTCCCAGGGTCCGTGGACCATGCAAACCAGTTTAGGGAAAGCAATATTCTGCCCTGTCATCTAAGGAGCTTTATTTTGGAACTACACAATCGCTAGGGCCACAGCGCTGACAATAACAGTAACTCACTCAGCACTGAGTTAGCCAGGGGCCACAAATACAGGAAGCGAATAAATCTTTTCATAGGGATAGTACTAGCTCAATTCATTCTGTCTGCTAGCTGTGAAATATGGATTCATCATGAACCAATCTGTGCCTGTAAAATTGGAAGCGCGGTATGGAGGAAGTTGGTTGGAGCAGGATAAATGGAGAGACACGGGGGAGTCAGGCGATGTGAGGTGGGGGAGGAGAGGGGGGAGACGGGGGCTGTCAGTCAGGGAAATCGTTAAACTTTCCCATCAAAGCGTGAAATCTGAGAGCAAGAGTCCCAAAAACCTGTCCACGGTCCAACGTCACACAAACAATCCCTTATTTGACGAATAAATCTGATTTGACAAAATGGCACCAGCTATTGTGAAACAATGGTAATAAACAGAATAATAGTTATAATTGTAGGGGCTGCCACTCTCGAAAATAATATTCATAATAAGCTTGATAGCATGCTTTGTCTGTGGAGATTTAAATAAGGAAAAAACTAAGGGGGAAGAAAAGATTCAAATGAATCTTTGTTCCATCTCCAAGTGGGTTACCAGGTGTGTGGATACTAGTCATACGTCCTACATCTGTGTCCATAAAAATTACACTGACAATTGAGCCATTGACGTACGACTGAAATAGTCACTCCAAATGAAGACCCATCTTTCAATCAAGTAATAATAAACAGACCCAGCCTAGGAATGGTTAACTTTTATGATTTTATACACAGGCATAGTTGCAGAAACTGTACATCCTGAGGTGGATTCATACAGAAGTGGGCTAGAATGTGAATATACCTTAACCGTTTAGATCACCCTTGTAAAAAAACATAAGTCCAGTCTACTGTGCTGACTTAATAATCCAGTGCTTAGAAACAATGGAAAGAGGAATCCGTGAGTGAATTATTTTTCTGACACAGAATAAGGCAAGTAGATAATCAACACTATACTGACTGTGTAGGGGTGCAGAGGATGTCTGTTACTGTACTAAAACATATGTATGCACTGCAAATCCAATTAGATTAAGTTTAAAGAGCGGAGATAGACATTAGCGCTCCACTAAGTCCACAATATAATACAATGCCATCAGAAAGTATTCATACCCCTTGACTTATTCCACATTTTGTTGTGTTACAGCCTGAATTCAAAATGTATTAAATATTTGTTTTTAAATATCACCCATCTACACACAATACCCGCTAATGACAAAGTGAACACGTTTTTAGAAATGTTTTAAAATCTATTTTGTTTTACCGATTTAAGTCAAAACTGTAACTAGGCCACTCAGGAGCATTCAATATCGTCTTCGTAAGCAACTCCAATGTAGATTTGGCCTTATGTTTTAGGTTATTGTTCTGCTGAAAGGTGAATTTGTCTCCCAGTGTCTGTTGGAAAGCAGACTGAAGCAGGTTTTCCTCTAGGATTTCGAACCTGTGTATAGCTGTATTTCGTTTATTTTTATCCAGAAAACTCCCTAGTCCTTGCCGATGACAAGCATACCCAGAACATGATGCAGCCACCACCATTTTTGAAAATATGAAGAGTGGTACTCAGTGATGTGTTGTGTACAATTTGCCCGAATCATAACGCTTTGTATTCAGGACAAAAAGTGAATTGCTTTGCCACATTTTTGCAGTGCCTTGTTGCAAACAGGATGCAGGTTCTGGAATATTTTATTCTGTACAGGCTTCCTTCTTTTAACTCTGTCATTTAGGATAGTATTGTGGAGTAATTGCAATATTGTTGATCCATCCTAAGTTTTCTTATATCCCAACCATTAAACTTTGTAACCATTTTAAAATCACCATTGGCCTCATGGTGAAATCTCTTTCACCAAGAGCATTTTACTTCCTCTCCGGCAACTGAGTTAGGAAGGATGCCTGTGTCTTTGTAGTGACTGGGTGTATTTATACACCATCAAAAGTGTAATTAATAACTTTACCATGCTCAAAGGGATATTCAGTGTCTGCTTCTTTTTTTTCTCACACATCTACCAATCAGTGCCATTCTTTGCAAGGCATTAAAAAAAACTCCCTGGTCTTTGTGTTTGTATCTTTGCTTGGAATTCATTACTCGATTGAGGACCTTACATATAATTGTATGTGTGGGGTACAGAGTCATTCAAAAATCATGTTAACCACTATTATTGAACACGGAATGAGTCCAAGCAACTTATTATGCGATTTGTTAAGCACATTTTTACTCCTGATGTTATTTAGACTTGCCATAACAAAGGGGTTGAATACTTATTGACTCCAGACATTTCAGCTTTACATGTTTAATTAATTTCTAAAATGTTCTACAAACAAAATTACATGTTGACATTATTGGGTATTGTGTATAGATCAGTGACACAACATCTCAATGTAATCAATTTTAAATTCAGCCTGTCACACAACAAAATGTGGAAAAAGTGAAGGGGTGTGAATACTTTCAGAAGGTATCTCTCTCTGTCTATCCCTGTATGTATATAGGTCGGTCTTGGTATGTCTCTCTCTAACCCTGAATGAATGAAGACATACATCTTTATCCTTTGAAGTGATGGATGACATGGCTAGTTCCCCCAGGAACACAGGAGCCACTGTGTAAAGTGAGACAGATGGGATAGCCAGGTGAACCAGTAACGTGTTTACACGACTAGAGGTTTTAATGTCTGTGATATTATGTCTCTTCTGATACTGGGTGCTGACTACATCCTCGCCGGACATAGTGAAGATGATAAAACTGTGAACATGGCTAGAAAACAAGTATGGACTCATAGGTCATAGGGGTAGAGACCAGAGTATGTGAGCGGAGTTGAGCGGAATTGAGCGGTCGGAAGTCACGCTCATTGCTCATGGAGCTCCACGTCCTTTTCACCCGCTCCACTAAGAACCGCTCCACTAAGAACCGCTCCACTAAGAACCGCTCCACACTCACAGGAAGAAAAAAAACTGCAGGTCTGAATTCGCTCCATTCATTAAAATCACAATTTAACCAACACACATCTATTTTTGTGACTACCTGGACCTACCAATTGGTTTTGAAGTATTGAAACCAAACCATATGATTTAAATGAAAAGTATTTGAATAAACATGAAAAGTAAGAAGCGATCGTCATTTCAAATAGGCTATATGTCAGATTAAACAGCATATGAACACTATAAATGTGTCAAGTGCCAGACAGGAGGAATAAAAATGAATTATTTAGGCAATATTATTTCAATTATTTCAAGGCCAGAGCCTACAAAGAAATAGATTGTGAAGCACTCAGCATTTAAACAACATTCAGTTGTATTAAATCATTATAGTCTATAAATTGCACATATAGACTATGACTTGCTTAGAATTAAATACAAATTAAATAAAAAATGACTTATTAGGATCAGGGTACAGTGCCTTTGAATACATTTTTTAGAAACACTAGATTGGCCAGAGTCTGTGGCTTCAGGCTCATGCGATGGTGCCTGGAGAGCAGGCCAGCGAACACCCTTTTGGCCACTCTCGCCAGGCTGAGCAGAGATGCAGAGTTATTTTTTTTATATATACGTAGACCTAAAACTTTTAGGCAAAAACTCAATCAAAACGGAAAGCTCCTTGAAAGTTGGAATATGTCAGGCCTATAGGGTCAAAATCAATTATGGCCTATGATAGAAAAAGATGGAATAAACTTTTAAGAGATCAGATTTTTTGTTGATAAATCATTTGCTACAATGACACACTTTGTTAGCTACTCACCTCGTTCCTTTCTTTTAGCATGTGCATGTAGTAAGTACACCATCATGCTTTCGGGATTACGTGTCTTTTCAGATTCCACAATGATTCTTTAGTTGTGGACATTACATCACCACACTCCCTCTCTTGCGCTTGGTCCTCATCTTTGTAAGTCACCTTGATTTTGCACCTGTGTGTTTTATCAGTTTCTTCATGAAAATATTTAGCAAACTCCATGACAGTAGCTAAAGCAAGGGGATATATCTCCACACAAGTAGCCTACAAATGCATGCTGGACCAGGCATGCCCTGAGCTCGTGAAGGAAGCACTACCGGAGAGCTAATGGAGCAAAATTGGAGCGGGTGAGGAAAGCCAACGCGCCAGCCTTTGGGAATCTCGCTCCGTGCTCCAGTCAAATTGGGCACGCTCCACTCTTTGCTCCGCTCCAGCTCCGCTCACATACTCTGGTAGAGACTACAGAGTTTTCCCAGGTCATATGATTCTTTAGTGTAGGGTCAAGTATGCGCTCACAAAAATGACTTCAATGGATTGTTTCTGATGGCACCTTTTTATTACTGGATATTCAAGAATGAGGCTGACATGTTATGCCATGACCATGAAATGAAAGCCAATCATTTCGCCAGTTTTAACATCATCACATTTCCAAAATATCATAAATCTAAAACGCTCTTGCTTTTTTTTTTCTCCTTGGCCTTTTGCAACAGGAGACAATAATTGTAAATTAATGAATGCCCTGCCACTTCAAGGACCTTTCACCCATCACTCACATGCTTTAAGAGGTCTCAGGAGCACCCTCCTACCCCTGTCCTCTTAGCCTCCCACCCGTCTCAGCCCTCTTTTCAGGGTATCAGACCCAGTGTGAGTCACACACACACACACACACACACACACACACACACACACACACACACCACACACACACACACACCACCCCCCCCCCCTCTCAGCCAGGGTCTCCGGCCCAGTGGGGAACTTGAGTGACCACTTGTCCTGCTTGTTCCTGACACCATTCATTTTCTGAATGACCCACCCAGCCAGCTCTCATCTTGGCCCTTTGTATTGTTCATATTAAAATGACTTTCGGACAATAGAAAAGGCTGAAAAGGCAGTCTTGTAAACTACCAATGTGAAGTTTCCTCCCACCTCACTTGAAGGAATGAAGAACACTTGTTGATGTCCTTCAAACTCTGAGTCCCATTCAGACCCTGTGAAGGTTCGGCAGCTACAGGTTGAGGAGGCTGCAAATGCTGTGGACAGGAATGTATTTTTTAAGGACATACTGACTGTCTGACGCCAGTTGTTCATTAGTGCTTATTGGGCTATATACACTACCGTTCAAAAGTTTGGGGTCACTTAGAAATGTCCTTGTTTTTTAAATAAAAGCACATTTTTTGTCCATTAAAATAACATGAAATCTTTCAGAAATACAGTGTAGACAATGTTAATGTTGTAAATGACTATTGTAGCTGGAAATGTCAACAGTGAAGAGGCAACTCCGGGATGCTGGCCTTCTAGGCAGAGTTGCAAAGAAAAAGACATATCTCAGACTGGCCAATAAAAAGAAAAGATTAAGATGAGCAAAATAACACAGACACTGGACAGAGGAACTCTGCCTAGAAGGCCAGCATGCCGGGGTAGCCTCTTCACTGTTGACGTTGTGACTGGTGTTTTGCGGGTACTATTTAATGAAGCTGGCAGTTGAGGACTTGTGAGACGTCTGTTTCTAAAACTAGACACTAATGTACTTGTCCTCTTGCTCAGTTGTGCACCGAAGCCCCCCACTCCTCTTTCTATTCTGGTTAGAGTCAGATTGCGCTGTTCTGTGAAGGGAGTAGTACAAAGCGTTGTACGAGATCTTCAGTTTCTTGGCAATTTCTCGCATGGAATAGCCTTCATTTATCAGAACAAGAATAGACTGACGAGTTGCAGAAGAAAGATATTTGTATCTGGCCATTTTTTAATCAAACCCACAAATGCTGACACTCCAGACACTCAACTAGTCTAAGGAAAGCCAGTTTTATTGCTTCTTTAAATCAGCACAACAGTTTTCAGCTGTGCTAACATAATTGAAAAAAGGTTTTCTAATGATCAATTAGCCTTTTAAAATGATAAACTTGGATTAGCTAACACAACGTGCCATTGGAACACAGGAGTGATGGTTGCCCATAATAGGCCTCTGTACGCCTACGTAGATATTCCATTAAAAAAAGTCGTGGCCAAACGTTTTGAGAATCACACAAATATGAATTTCCACAAAGTTTGCTGCTTCAGTGTCTTTAGATATTTTTGTCAGATGTTACTATGGAATACTGAAGTATAATTACAAGCATTTCATAAGTGTCAAAGGCTTTATTAATTGACAATTACATGAAGTTGATACAGAGTTAATATTTGCAGTCTTGACCGTTCTTTTCAAGACCTGTGCAATCCGCCCTAGCACGCTGTCAATTAATTTCTGGGCCACATCCTGACTGATGGCAGCCCATTCTTGCATAATCAATGCTTGGAGTTTTGTCAGAATTTGTGGGCTTTCGTTTGTCCACCCGCCTCCAGTACGGAAAAAAAAAATGTATGAAATGAATTGAAATGTATGCATTCACTACTGTAAGTCGCTCTGGATAAGAGCGTCTGCTAAATTACTAAAATGTAAATGTAAAATGTCTTAAGGATTGACCACAAGTTCTCAATGGGATTAATGTCTGGGGAGTTTTCTGGCCATGGACCCAAAATATAGATGTTTTGTTCCCCAAGCCACTTAGTTATCACTTTTGCCTTATGGCAAGGTGCTCCATCATGCTGGAAAAGGCATTGTTCGTCACCAAACTGTTCCTGGATGGTTGGGAGAAGTTGCTCTCGGAGGATGTGTTGGTACCATTCTTTATTCATGCCTGTGTTCTTAGGCAAAATTGTCTCAGGATGCTTTACTGTTGGCATGACACAGGACTGATGGTAGCGCTCGCCTTTTCTTCTCCGGACAAGCTTTTTTCTGGATGCCCCAAACAATCGGAAAGGGGATTCATCAGAGAAAATGACTTTACCCCAGTCCTCAGCAGTCCAATCCCTGTACCTTTTGCAGAATATCAGTCTGTCCCTGTTGTTTTTCCTGGAGAAAAGTGGCTTC
Source organism: Salmo salar (assembly GCF_965601325.2). Taxonomy (NCBI): domain Eukaryota; kingdom Metazoa; phylum Chordata; class Actinopteri; order Salmoniformes; family Salmonidae; genus Salmo; species Salmo salar. The sequence goes on along the minus strand of NC_138313.1, from coordinate 18,137,638 downwards.
TTTGCTGCCCTTCTTGACACCAGGCCATCCTCCAAAAGTCTTCGCCTCACTGTGCGTGCAGATGCACTCACACCTGCCTGCTGCCATTCCTGAGCAAGCTCTGTACTGGTGGTGCCCCGATCCCGCAGCTGAATCAACTTTAGGAGATGGTCCTGGCGCTTGCTGGACTTTCTTGGGCACCCTGAAGCCTTCTTCACAACAATTGAACCGCTCTCCTTGAAGTTCTTTATGATCCAATAAATGGTTGATTTAGGTGCAATCTTACTGGCAGCAATATCCTTGCCTGTGAAGCCCTTTTTGTGCAAAGCAATGATGACAGCACGTGTTTCCTTGCAGGTAACCTTGCTTAACAGAGGAAGAACAATGATTCCAAGCACCACCCTCCTTTTGAAGCTTCCAGTCTGTTATTCGAACTCAATCAGCACTCACACCTGTGTTAACGAGAGAATCACTGACATGATGTCAGCTGGTCCTTTTGTGGCAGGGCTGAAATGCAGTGAAAATGTTTTTGGGGGATTCAGTTCATTTGCATGGCAAAGAGGGACTTTGCAGTTAATTGCAATCCATCTGATCACTCTTCATAACATTCTGGAGTATATGCAAATTGCCATTATAGAAACTGAGGCAGCAGACTTTGTGAAAATTTATATTTGTGTCATACTCAAAACTTTTGGCCACGACTATGCAGCCGTTTCCCCCTACAATAGTCATTTACAACATTAACAATGTCTACACTTTATTTCGGATCAATTTGATGTTATTTTAATGAACAATTTTTTTTGCTTTTCTTTCAAAAACAAGAAAATGTCTAAGTGACCCCAAACTTTTGAACGGTAGTGTATATCAGATGAAATTGCTAACATAATGTATATCACAGTGCTCTCTCTCTCTCTCACACACACACACACACTCAAAAATGTGGAGTATGATATCAACTGAATAAATGTACTCCTGCTTGTTTGTACTCCACCATAAACAGCAGGACGGGATTGAGTATCAGAGTAAACACAGTATAACCCCAGTTGTGGTTTATCTATACTGACTCATATACACTTTAGCCTCAGCACATAAATATCTACTGTACGCAATGGTTCTACAGGAAAAGATGTAACCAAACTATAATCTTCCGATGGAGATATAGCTTACTGTACTGTAAACAAGTACAGTCAACTGAAAATACAGGACCATTATACAGCATATCCTTTGGATGCCATGGTGATGGCCGGAACGTTTTTGAAGGATTATCTCCCAAACATGTCAATCACTCTGTGGCGCTACCACCTAGCGTTATGATCATAGACATTCTTATATTACATGGTATATACATCATTGGTTATTAGTGATGTGTTGGGAGAAGCAGCAAGTTGCCGGCGAGGCCACAATGAATAGAAAACAAAGGCAGGTCTTTGTGCCAGTGTCAAGGAGCCTGAGAGGCGACTAGAGAGGGCAAAGGACACGACACACAACTACTTTTACACACACACACACACACACACACAGCTACTTTCACAGAGAGCCCAATGAGGAGACCACATTCCAGTGGACCTCCTCGTCTCATTGGGAGGGTGGGCTGAGGAGAATGACATGATGTCAAATGTCATGCCGCCTTGCCATTTCACATATTAACACACACAAAGGAACCTGGGAGAGAGGGAAGGCCCCTGGACAAGATGCTGGTTAGTTAATAAAGAGACTGAGTAGAAAGGGAATATGTGCTGCTGGTGAATGAAGTCCTCTGTCTAAGGAAGACCTCAGATCAGCCTCCACTAAAACCCCATGGGAGAAGTATTACACAACTGATTTACTGCCACACAGCAGAGCTGGCCCACCAGCCAGACAAATACATTTTTATTAATACAATATAACAATTTAAATATGGTATATTTAAATTGTTGATATAGTTCATCAAGCAGGGTGGACAACAAGTCATTATTCTAAACAAAATGGAAGATACTGTACCATGACATCAAATTAATAAAAAGTATGGTATGAAAGTGAGAGTGGCACGTGGGTGAGACGCTCACACTTTCACACTGCAATAAACACTCCAAATAAGAAGAAATGCATATCCCACCTTACACATAACAGCGCATCCCACTGTGGAGGGGAAAGCTTTGTCGTAAATATGACGAGTCCCTCGATACTGTACACATCAGTAATGAGGCTAACCACAACCAACCACGCTCTCTCTCCGTTAGGCAAGTCCCATCTTCCAGAGCTGATGCCCAAGGTGAAAAAAACTGAGAATATTCCATTTGTGTGTGACTGTGTGTGCCAAATGAAATCTGTTATTTAGTGTTCAGACTGAGGATGGTCTGTGTCTTTGGAAGAACACTTTCCTTCCATTTTCCAAAGAAACTTTCCGATGGTGGGGCCTGGCCGTCGTGACCTTTCAGCACAACTTATCTAAGGGAAATGGAGGGGGGAAAGATGGGTCCTCCTGAGACCCAGGCTGGGGAGGGACTGGGGCGGTGAGAGGAGAGACACCACCTGGAAGCCTTCAGCTAACTCACTCACATCCCTGCTCCTACTTAAGATGTGGGAGGGAATCAGGGGCAAGTTGACATTTATTTTCATGAATCTTGCCCTGGAAACAGAACTGAGCGATTTCTGCTAGGATGGGCCAGCTGCAAAGTAA